>NW_028258317.1:59612500-59912500 GCF_053883595.1 Heterocephalus glaber | reverse complement strand
TATAGAAGACCCCAACAACTCCACCAAGAGTCTTCTAGACTTAATAACCAAATTCAGTCAAGTAGCTGGTTACAAGGTCAACACACAAAAATCAATAGCTTTCCTCTACATGAACAACAGAGTCACTGAGAGAGAAATAGGGCAAAGAATTCCTTTCACAATAGCATCCAAAAAACCGAAATACCTAGGAATCAACCTAACAAAAGAAATCAAAGACCTCTTCTCTGAAAACTATAGCACTCTGAAAAGAGAGATTGAAGATGATATCAGAAAATGGACAGACATCCCTTGCTCCTGGGTAGGAAGGATTAATAGAGTGAAAATGGCCATACTTCCAAAACTGCTATATAGATTTAATGCAATTCCAGTTGAGATCCCAGCAGCATACTTCGTGGACCTTGAGAAAACAATCCAAAAATTCATTTGGAACCAGAAGAGATCCAGAATAGCAAAAGCAATTCTAGGTAACAGAGACTTGGCAGGGGGTATCACAATCCCCATCCTGCAACTCTACTACAAAGCTACTGTGATAAAAACAGCATGGTACTGGCAAAGAAACAGACCTGAAGGCCAGTGGAACAGATTAGAAGATGCAGAAACAACGCCAGACACACTCAGCCATCTCATCTTCGATAAAGGAGCCAAACACCCTCACTGGAGGAAAGATAGCCTCTTTAATAAATGGTACTGGAAAAATTGGGCTTCAACTTGCCAAAGATTAAAACTAGACCTCTATCTCTCACCATGCACTAAACTAAAATCAAAATGGATTAGAGATCTAAATATTAATACAGAAACACTGAACCAGGTGGAACAGAGGTTAGGTAGAACTCTTGAAGACATCGGTGTAGGAAAAGATTTTATGAACAAAACCTCAGTTGCCCATGAACTAGCACAAACAATCAACAAGTGGGATCTCTTCTTATTAAAAGTCTTCTGCACAGCAAGAGAAACCACCAGCAGTGTGAAGAGACAACCCACAATGTGGGAAAAAATCTTCACCTGCTCTTCCTCAGACAAAGGTCTACTACCTCGAATCTATAAAGAACTTAAAAAGATCAGACCTCCCAAATTTAAAGACCCAATCCAAAAATGGGCATCTGAAATGAACAGACATTTCTCAGACAAAGAAGTAGAAATAGCAAATAAATATATGAAAAAATATTCAACATTATTCAAGATGACTGTCATTCGAGAGATGCAGATGAAAACAAAGCTGGGATTCCCCCTCACTTCAGAAAGAATGGCTGCTATCATGAAATCTACCAATAACAAATACTGACGGGGCTGTGGGGAAAGAAGAACCCTGCTCCACTGCTGGTGGGAGTGTAGACTGGTGCAAGCACTGTGGAAATCACTATGGAGATACCTCAAAGATCTAGAACTGGAAGTCCCATTTGACCCCACTATTCCACTGCTGGGGATCTTCCCCAAAGGATTAAAAGAATCATACCACAGTGATATATGTGTGCCCATGTTCATAGCAGCACAGTTTGTAATAGCTAAAACTTGGAAACAGCCCAAATGCCCATCAACTGGAGACTAGATACAGAAAATGTGTTTTTTAAAAATAAAATGGAGTACTACTCAGCCATAAAAAATGAGAAATTAGGGACTTTTATAGCTAAGTGGATGCACATTGAGGCGATACTCTTAAGTAAAGTAAATAGGACACACATGTATAAATACCAAATAGTTTCTCTGGTGTGAGAAACTGAAAGTGTAAATAAGGACTAAATGTATAATAGATAATGTGAAATAGGAAGAAAGGGGCAAAGGGGAAGGAAGTGGGAGGTCTAGGGGAAAGGATAGAAGAGAATGGGATTAATATGAGAAAATGGAAAAACAGGAACAAAATCTTTGTAAATAGGGAAGGCTGGAGGGGTTGAAGGGAGGGCTGGGCAAGGGTGAAAAATAAGAACCAAGAGAGATTATGTAAAGGTGCAAATTTCCAATGATGAATGTCATTATATTTTATATCTAAAATGTACCAATGATTAGAATGAATAATCGATAATGCAAAATAGGAAGAAAAGGTCCAAAGGGGTAGGAGTAGTGGGTCAGGGGAAAGGAAAGAAGGGAAAGGAAAAATGATGAGAAATGGATAAAATGGAAATAAAGTCTTTGTAAATAGGGAAGGGTGGAGGGTGTGAAGAGTAGTCTAGGAATGGGAAAAAAAAGAAATAGACATGGCAAATAAGCATATGAAAAAATGTTCCACATCACTGGTCATTTGAGAGATGCAAATGAAAACAACACTGAGATTCCACCTCACTCCAGAAAGAATGGCTGCTATCATGAAATCAACCAACAACAAATGCTGGCAGGGGCTGTTGAGAAAGAGGAACACTGCTGCATTGCTGGTGGAAGTGTAGACTGGTGCAACCACTGTGGAAATCAGTATGCAGATCCCTCAAAGAACTAGGACTGGAAGTCCCATTTGACCTAGCTATTCCTCTGCTGTGTATCCTCCCCAAAGAATTAAAAGAATCATACCACAGTGATATATGTGCACCCATATTCATACCAGCACATTTTGTAATAGCTGAAAGTTGGAAACATCCCATATGCCCATCAACTGGAGACTAGATCAAGAACATGTGTTTTTTTTAATAAAATGGAGTACTACTCAGCCATCAAAAATGAGAAATTAGAGACATTTATTGGTAAATGGATGCACATTGAGGCGATACTCTGAAGTGAAATGAACAGGACATACATGAGTAAATACCAAATAGTTTCTCTAGTGTGAGAAACTGAAAGTGTAAATAAGGACTAAAAGGTGTTATAGATAATGTAAAATAGGAAGAAAAGGGGCAAGGGGGGGTAAGTGAGAGGGGTAGGGGAAAGGAAAGAGGAGAATGGAATTAATATGAGAAAACGAAAAAATGGAAACAAAGTCTTTGTAAATAAGGAGGGATGGAGGGGTTGAAGGGAGGGCAGGGGAAGGGGGAAAAATAATAACCAAGAGAGATTATGTAAAGGTGCAAATTTCTAATGATGAATGTCATTATATTGTATACCTAAAATGTACCAATAAAAAGATATACAAAAAAAAGTCTGTTACTTTAAATTCCAGGTTTATCCTCGCTGTCTTAGAGAAAGAAGGCCTTCTTAATGACAGAAGATGTCTGAACTTTGGCCAGAATTTCTAGTCACAGAGAAGTGGATAGAATAGGGGCAGAATTATGTGGATTAGGGAATACTAGCTGTACTCAAAGAGAAGAACTGCCCCCAAGGGATTTTGTTGCCATCCTCAAGCAATTTTGTTGAGAAATCCATTCAAGAACTCACTTCTTAAGGGAAACAGGCAGTTGTTTTTCTTGCATTAAAGAAATTGTCCCTATGTTTAGCAAAACTAGTTCAGTTATGAAAGTAGAGGATAGAGTTTTTGGAGTCCAAGAAAACTGAGTTGAGACTGAGCCTCTTCCTCTCTCTACCTCTGTGTCATAACACAGAGTCCTAGTCTTTTGTCATCCACAGTCCTCTCATCTATAAAATGTGGGAGTTAATAACATTATCATGAAAGGTAAGTTAAAACAAGACAATGTATGTATTTAAAGAATATAATATAGTTCCTGGCACAATAAATGTTATCTTTCGCACTAGTTAGCACTCTGGTTTTAAAGACAGACTCTAGTTAGGAAAAAAAGGGAAGAGGGTTTCGCTAGTTCATATTTCTAAATTATGAGCTTTCTTCCACTCTTAGCCCATATTAAAAAATGCTTCAATTTTTTCCCACTCTCCCATGCCACAATACTTCTTATATCAGATTTGTTGGAATATTTTCCCACACAATAACCAAGAAATTCTCCAGCAAACACCAGCTGGGTGTCCCACAACCCAACTCAATTCTGATGCCATCTACTCAGATTTAACTTCAGATCAGACAGATACAGGACTCAGTCTCACAAAACTTCCCCCTAATTCAGATGCCAATCATAAATCTTGGTTTCTAAACTTCCTGCTCATACATTGGAGTCCCCATAACCCATTTCTTACATTCAGTTAATTTGCTACAGTGGTTTTCAGAACTCAGGGAAACACTTAAGTTTACCTATTTATTATAAATGATAAAGTTAAGGATATAGATGAACAGTTAGAAGAAGAGATGCATAGGAAATGCACGTGGTAAGGAGCATGGGGCTTCCTTGCCCTCTTTGTGTGTGCCACCCTCCAAGAACATCCACATGTTCAGTTATCCAAAAGCTCTCCAAATCTGTGTTTTGTTTTCTTTTGTTTTTATGGAGGTACAATTTTTTGGTAGGTAGAATTGATTGAACCACTGGCATTGGTGATCAACTCAATCTTTAATACCTCTCTTTCTGTTCCCTGGAAGTTAAGGAATAATCCTCCTGTCTAACCATGGCTTGATCTTTCCAGTGACCAGCCCCTGTTCTGAAGCTATCTAGGGCTCCTGGTCATAGTTATTTCAACATATGGAATAACACTCTTAACACACCAGAGATTCCAGGGATTTTAGGATCCTTTATCAGGAAATGGGGATAAAGACCAAACATATACATTACAGTGTCACACCCTGTGGGTGGCCTCATTCTCCCTTCCAGGGTACATGGATTTTCATCAGTTCCAGATGCACATAGGAAAGCACATAAGAAAGTCTCCTCATAGAGTGTTTCTTTCTCCTTTTTATCTGTCACTAGAGGTAGTGAGAATGAAGCACTATGATTAGTCCACCTTAGATCACGTGCCTATACTTGTGGTTCCTATTAGAGTAGTTTATGAACAGGAGGAGAAAAAAGGAGCTGGACAGACAAATGCAGTAAGATCCTGTATTTTTTTTCTCCCCTTTGCTGGAAGATATAACTTGTAATCCAGAACAGGGCTCATTAAAGCAATGAATGTATGGTCAAAGTAAGGCAACTTGGTGGAAAACGTCTAGGGCTTGACTTGCACCATCCTAGAGGACAACAGCTTCTATATGCAGCTGACCTGGATATGAGGAGTCAACTAAAGAGACTCTCCAAGGTGCAACATGGTGTGCAATACCTCTGCTCTAGTCTCTGCCACAAGGTCCTAGACAGGACCACTGATATAGAGTTCTGGCAGATGCATGAAACACAGCTGTGGTGTGTGGTGAGGGATGCAAGGTACACTAGGATGGGACCCAAGGATCGGGTTTCTTTCCCAAAGAAGATTAAATAGGTAGTGTGACACTTAGGATGGAATGTCAATTTGGTTAGGGATTGGTGGATTGGTGGAGCACACTTCTAGTTGTGTCTGGATAAGCTATGGAGGCATGGCCTTGAGGTCTGTGTCTGGTACCTTGTCCCTTCATCACTGCCATTGTTCCCCTACTCTGCTTTCTGTCCATTATGAACTAAGTAGCTTTGTTCTACCATAGCCTTCTGCCATGATATTAGTGCCTTAGAAACAGCAGACTCAAACTGGAAACCTCTGAAACCTTTAAGGTGTGAGTGTAAGACAGTGTCCCAGCAACAAAAAGCTGACAAATAGAGAATATTGGTACTAGGAGTAGGGATGTTCCTCTGAATGTACTTGATCATGTGATTTAGAAACCTGTGGAAGTGGTTTGTGGGAGTTTGGAAAAGTTTGAAGATGTGGGCTAGAGAAGTCTTTGGATGTTGTAAGTAGAAGGGTGATTCAGAGCTCAGAAGACTAGAATGCTGGTAGGAATCCAGATGACAAAGGTTAGACTCAGGAGGTTTCAGTTGGGAGGAAAGATTTCATTGGCAATTGGACTAGGGCCATGTGTGTTATGATCTGGCAGAAAATTTGTGTACATTTTGCCCATGTCATGAGAGTATGGGAAACAGATTAAGAACAATGGATTAATTGATCTGATGAACGAAATTTGTGCCATGAGTACTGTGGCATGAGTATTGCTGGCTATAAATTTGGAGCCAAAGGAGTATGGTTAATGAAGAGATTAGTGCCACTGAAAAGGAACAAAGTACATTGTACTAGGATAAGAAGGAGGATGCCTTGAGGGCATTTTAGGAATGAGCAAGACCCCAACCATTGCAGGCTTAAAGGTGTAAAAGTATAAACTTTTAATTTGAGAAGAGACACTTTGGGTTCTCTGCTCAAGAAGGGCTGCATAGGGAATTGGTTCCCTGAGATTCAGTTCATTGTGCTCAGCCATCCAGGAACTCAGAAGCTATTGTAGCCATGATCCAGTGGGGCTGAGCTACTTCTTGAGCTGTCAACTAACCTGGCAACTAACTCACAGCGATCACTCATGTGATTCTGGTTTTACTAGCATGCAAAATGCAAGAACTGTGTGGTCAAGAAGGTTTCCACACAGATTTCAAAGAAAGGCCTTGGAGGCCAGAGAATGAGCCCTTGAGAGAACACTGGGTGAAGTTGTAAAGTTGTGGAAATGAAGCAAAAGAAAACCCCAGGAAGTTGAATATGCCCAAAATGTGGAATGTCTGCTGTGGAAAGCTGTAGGCTGTGAGTGGAGCCAGCCCAAAGGCGAGGTTGTGCAGACTGCAATCAGCAAGGCAAGAGGGGTGGGGCTTCCCAATCCCTTTAAAATTCACATTTTACCACTGTATGCCCTGAATAGTGGATATGGAGCTTTAGGACTTAATACTCGACCAGCTGAGTTTTGATCTTGCTTTAGTCTGATTTTTTTCTATCCTGTGATTCCTCACTTTTGGAATGAGAATATTTACCCTATGCCATTGTACCTTGGGATTATGTAACTCTTTTTACAGAGGTCCATAGCTAAGAGTGCCTTGTGTCTCACAGGAGACTTGAACTTAGAATACTGAAAAATGCTGAATCTGTTGAGGATTTTGGGGGATGGGAATTGTTGCATTTCTGGTTGTACATAAAATCGTTGTGTTAAGTTAGGCAGAAATATGAACTTGCCATTGTCTTTATTTGGAGAGTAAGTATCGTTTATGGAGATGTATTTGAGTATGAAGTTGACAAGGGATAGGTTGTGGCAGTGACATGGAATGTCAACTAGATTGGCTTTGAGATCAGCGCAAGGGATTGGTTGTGCACACTTCTGGGTGTGTCTGGGTCTATGCCTGGTGCTTTACTTCTTCCTCTCTGTCACTGTTCTCCTATTCTGCTTCCTAGCTGCCATGAACTAAGCAGCTTTGTTCTACCATGCCCTTCTACCATGATGTTGCTGCCTTGGAACCAGCCCACCCTGATATGAATCCTTTTAAAATGTGAGCCAAATTAAACCTCTCCTCATTTAAATTATGGGTGTCCTACAACTTATTCTGTCCCAGTGAAGAAAGGTTATTTAATACCGATGGATTCATAGCAGGGATAGCAGTGGGATAGGGAAGAGAAGGTCAATAACTACTGTGTGGAGAATCCTGTGGAAACCCAGGGCAGTATTAGGGCATGCCTTGGTAAACCAGATAAAAGTCTCACCAAGTTCATAGTCTACCCCACCATCAAGGTTTAGCCTGAGATAGATAACTGTGCTGCTTTGATTTAAGATGGAGTGTGCAAGAAGGATGATGGGAGGCAGCTGTGGAGGGGCATGGAAATGAGGCAGGAGTAGATAGCCCCCTGGAGTGGATAAAACCCCATTTATGCAGTCCCCCAAGCTCCTTGCTGTCCAGCCCTTCATCAGTGAGGCATTTCCCCACTAATGGAAGTCTTCTGTAGTTCCCTTGTTTCTTCTGGAAGGAATTCTCTCTTGTTCCTCATTCAGAGCTTTAACTCCCTTTAGTGCTTTGACCTTAGAATGTTTGGTTTACCTAGTTTAAATCTTACAAGGGTATTGGCCAGATGAATAAACAACCATAATAGCACAGCCTCTGAACTTTGCATAGGAGATGCATCTGCAGAGTGTTTTCTTGTTTGGGTAGATAATGACTTGCATTTCATTCAGAAGGAACTGACTGTTTAATAAATGAGTTGCTGAAGGCGCCTCAGTTAACTCTCATAACCACTAGTGCTTATTAGTGCACTTAGACAAACTTGAGCATATTATGCAGACTCTTTATGATATAAAATAAAGACAGACTCATAGTTCATTTTATTATTCTCTCATTTTTTCTTTATATGTTTAAATTATAAAAATAATACATGCTTGTTTTATTAAGAAAAATGAGACAAAATATGTAAAGAGATATTTGGTAAATTATCTTGTATTCATATACCCTCAATACCTTCCCCCGAGGCAACTAAAACTATTAATTCTGTCTGCACAATTGTGTAGATACACACACATATATATGGAAAACTCTACATGGA
Organism: Heterocephalus glaber; assembly: GCF_053883595.1. Lineage (NCBI taxonomy): Eukaryota > Metazoa > Chordata > Mammalia > Rodentia > Bathyergidae > Heterocephalus > Heterocephalus glaber. The sequence continues at coordinate 59,904,286 of NW_028258317.1, read as the reverse complement.
GTTATGGAATATGTAATTATACTGATGTTAACACTAGAATCGTTCTATACACATTATTCTAGAATTTTTTTCTTCTTAGTGGGTCAGGAAAAGATCTATATTTAGTCATATTTTAATATGAACATGGTAACCCTTGGTATAATTGGATGGAAGTGACTTCTCCTCTATGTTGGAGGGAAGAATATAGAGGGAGGGCTGTCCCCCTAAAGGGACAATCAGACCATTTCCAATTTTTTTTGTCATAATGAACAACCTTCCATTATTATCTTCATGTATATATCATTATATAGTATTTTTTATTTTATAAAATAGATTCTCAAAACCATTGAATCATTGATTCAGAAACCATGTTTACTTTTACTATTACTAGTGTCTGATTTTTTCTAAAAATTTGTTGTAACCCCCACACTTATTAGATTTATTTGAGAGAACCATTTTCCTGTATCCTTAGCAGCTCTAGATTTTTTTCTTCCTTTAAATTGTAGACATCTGATAGTAAAAATGGTTTCTCATTTGTTTTTCTTGATTACTTGTAAGATTAACTCTTATTGATCATTTGATTTTCTCTTTTCTCAAATAAATGGTTATTTTTCAGTTGTTTGCCTTTTTTCCTTATTAGCCTTTTGGGACGGTTATATATGTTGGGGAGTGGTATTTACTCATTATGTGCATTGCAGATGATTTTCCCAGTCCATCATTTGAATTTTGACTTTGTGATACATTCACACAGTTTCTAATTTTTCCAGTCTCATAGATGTCTCTTTCTCTTCATACAATTTAGTAGCTACAAGAGCAGTTACAACTACAATATTGTAGTTACAGAAGAATCATAGAAAAGGAAATGAATTATCTTGATGTATTTGAGAACTGATACTGTCAGTGTATTTGATCTAAAAACCTAACTAATGAGGAAATGAGTACTACCTATATCAACAATGCATCTCTAGGGTATATTTGTGTATGATTGGCAGGTACGTTATGACTCATGGAATTTTCTGGCTCATATACATAGTTTATAAATTTTTGTGAATGTAACATTAGCCATTAAATCTTGAATAGAAATCAGCTTTAAAATCTTTTTTCTTGGGTGGTTGGCTTTTGAGGATTGAAACTAGGGCGTCACACATGCTACATATGTTTTCCACCCCTGAGCTACACCTATAGGACCTGGCCTTGAGATCTTAATGTGCTGATAGCTCAAATAATTAATTAGGTATGAAGGTCACACCTCACTAATTTAAATAAGTGCCAAAGAATCTAATATAAATAAATAAGATGCAATTTTAATTTTAAGTTAAAAATAAGTTTTCTAACTTTCAGAAACATGTACAAACTTGAAATGGGATGGGGATGTAGCTCAGTTGTAGGACATTTGCCTAGCATAAGCAAGAGCCTGGGTTTAATCCCTGGCTCCTGTGTGGACATGCACACATACATAAATTAGCCAATAAATGCCTAATAACTAGAGGAATTTTGTGTTAACTATCTTGATCACTAGCTAAGAAATATTTCTAATTAAATATAAAAATTTACTTTTAAATTAATTATTAAAATATTTAAATATATAGTATTTTTAGATTCTCAAGTAAAATATTCCTCTTGCAAGTGTTTGAGCATCACTAAATGTTTTCATTGAGAAAGCAAATGAAATTTTTGGCAGGGTACCATTCAAATTAATTCATAAGATTTTATGTTAGTGCTTTATAGAGCTCTCCTTTGAATTGACTCATGTTGAGGGAGGTCAACCAAATGACCTTTCAGTGACTAAACCTAAAGTTATCTCAGCACATAATTAGAAGTGATCCCTGCCCTTTTTCACTGAAAATCGGGATAGCTGAGAATTAGTTTCAGTTCACATTTCCCTATTTGCAATTCTGAAATTCAAAAGAGCTCTCCAAACCAAAAGATTTAAAAAAGTCTTTGATAGCAAATTCAGACCTGATATTACAGGTCATTATTCCTCATGCACTTTATTGCCTAAATACTTACGTATTTGACAGCAGTTGCCCTGGTCTCCACTGTGGTTGGTACATAATTGACATTATGAACCCTATTCCACCTATCTCAGTATCCTGATAACAAAATATGTCCCTGACCCCAGGAATTTTAGACCTATATTTGGGAAAGGCTCAATCGAGCTTGCCACCCCCATTCCTTTTGTTCTCATTATTAATGATTGCATTAAAGGACATTAATAGTGTCATTTATTGAATACTTACCATGTGTACAAGCACTAATTTAAACTGAGAGCTTGAGGCTATAACTTCACAGTGAGCCACATAACTACTTAGAGGCAGAGCTGTGTTGGATACAGCTAGGATCCAAACCAGGAATTCTGTTCTGCCTGCTAACATTTATTCCCACATCTGCTATGTTTATCCATGAGCTATTTCCTCTAACTACTTAGTTCTCTGCTGCATTTCTGTGATTTGGTATTCTGTGTAGACAAATAGGATGAAGATAATGGAACGTATGAAGGAGCCCATGAGTAATGTCAGTTGGTTGAGGTCCTTAAACACATGGCTCTCCGTGTCCATTCTGTTATAAAGTAAGGTTCAAACACCAGCTTTGCCTACTTCATAGAGTGATTGTGAGGTTCTGATGAGAGAATAATATCTTTCAAATACTTCCAAAGGGCTTTAAAAGGTAAAAAGTGGTCACATGATCTCTTTGACTTCATCACTTTAAAAATCTTCCCAAATAAATTATCTTGAGTTATAAAATACAAAAGCATTAGATAATCTATAATTCTTTTTTTAAATGACTGCTTTATTGAAATATAATTTACAAACTATGTAATTCACCCTTTGGAAGTATACAATTCAATAGTTTTTAGTATATTATCAGAGATATACAACCATCACCACTATTTACTTTTAGAATATTTTCATCACTTCCCCTACAGAAGCCAAATAACCCACTCCTTTTCCCTAGCTCCATGGGAAACCAGCCTGCTTTCTCTGCTGCTTTTCTGCCTGATGTCTTTCACTTCAACTTATCATTCTTAATGTTCAGAATTTTAGACAGAGGTTACCTTGAGTTGAATCCTCAAAAAAGAAAAGAAGATAAAATGATAGAAAAGAGAAGAAGAAAAGAAAAAGACCAAAACCAACATGACTCTGAGCATGCCCTGAAATGCACCCCTCAACTCACAAATACTTGGGCCAAAGGTGTGGCTTAGGAACCTGCCTTCTTCAGAGAATATCGGGAGCTTGCAGACCGCAGTGGTTAAATCAATAGTTAATGATGTTCGTCATGTAATTTGAGCCTCTAGTTTGTTTATGCTAGACCAACTTTATCCATACTCCAAACAAATTATCTCTTATAATTACCAGCCCGAAGATAAATCTCTAAATGCTTTTCTGATGATAGTGCTGTGGTTGGCAGGTGTTAAAAGTGCCTCCCAGGGACAGAGATTGAAGATGAGCTTGTTTCCACAAATCCTTCAGGCGAGGATGTTGAGCTCTCTATCCTGCCATGTGCGAAGGAGCCTTGTATGGTGCCCCGTTAATGAAATCTAATAGGGAAAGGTCGTACATCTTTACAGAGAAAAATGCAAAGCTGATGTGTGATAAATGGGCTCTGTGGGGCTTAGTGGACCAGGTTTGGTGGTAAAACCTATGTTTGAAAAGTCTGCTTGGTTCCTTCAAATATTCATGCCTTAAATATCCCTTACCGAATTCTCCTCATCTGCTATATTGATTTAAAAATACAAAAATAAGTAATGTATGTGTCTTTAGTGTTTCAAACAGAAGTTATCCATTGTTAATGTTAAATATTAACCACCAGAACAGTTCATATTAGATGAAAGCTGTAGGTTGCTAAATAAATCCTTTAAAAAAAAACTATCTTATTTAAATGTGCTTTAAAAAGTCTCTTAAAGGAAAAAAATCCTAGAATCTATATGCTTTAGTCACTAATATCAGAACAATAAATAATACATGCAAATATGCAAGCTTTTATCTAAAATATTGTGCTGTTGCAGAAATTAAACAAATTAAATCTGGAATTATAAAGAGTTAAATAAATCGGATACTGTTGAATCAAATCACTGCTGGTTTTAGGGAGAAGTTATCAGTTCATTTGCTGTAGTTGTACTGCTGAGCTAAGAGACAGTTCAATAAATCAACTCAAGCTTGATGGATTCTTCAATTCATTGAAATGAGTGCATGGAAAAGAAAAGAAATCTCTTAGTATTCCCTCTTTGACAAAAGGGTATGCAAAGAGCCTGAATGGATGAATGGTTGATTAATTTTGCCAGAAATTTTCTTGACAGCAGAAAATATGTTTTTGCATTATTCTGTTTGCCTGGGATTTATTTGGTAGAATATGAATTATTGCATGTAAATTTGTACCTGGAGCTACATTGCTAGAATAGCTAGCTACTGGTACGATTTCTGAGTATGGTACCTGTAATATTTTCGTATAGTCTTGCACTCCATACCCTTCTGGATTGCCCTGCAGCAGTGTGTATAAATGACTGCTCTCACTGATGTTAGGAGTACAGTCAAACCCCGGCAGTGAATCAATATTGAGCTTGGTTTGGGTGCTAGTCTGTGCTTCTCTCATGAAAGGATAGGGCTGGAGGGAACCAAGTGCCAAAGCTTGAGATTCCTAGGGTCATCAACCTGGCAGCTTACTTTTCAACTCTTACCTTTAAATAAGGAAGAGAGCATGAGGTATACCCTGTCCTTTCTATTTACAATGAGTACATTTCTCAGTTTTTACCTTCCCAGGAAGGGATGCAGCTACACATGAAAAGACCTCGGCTGTTGATGCTAGCAGCTGAGCTATGAGAACAGAAACAGGAGTAGCCTCACTCCTTAGTAACTTACTCTTTCCCTATAACAGGTAATGGTCTGCCTTACAGGAGACCTCATCTGGGTCGGTGTGGAGATTAGGAAGATTTACAGTATACTCCTCAGTACTTGCATTGGAGCTGCAGTTGCTTCCTCTAAGACCTTCTGTGCTGCTGTGTTCAGAGACTGGAATACTAAAAAGACCCAGAATTGAATGACAAAAGAAGTATTTTACTCTCTCCCTATTTGCTATGGCTTGAATGTTTGTGTTGCCCCAAAATTCCTGTGTTGAAATCCTAATCCCCAAGGTGATGGTATAAGGAGGCGGGGCTCTTGGGAAGTGGTTAGGCTATGAGCGCAGAGCCCTCATGAATGGGCTTAGTGCCCCTATAACAGAGGGACTCTTGCCTCTTTCATCATGAGAAGACACAAGGGAAAGAAGTCAGTCTTGAAACAGGAAGTGGGCCCTCACCAGACATCAAATCTGTCAGTACCTTGATCTTGAACTTTCCAGTCTTCACAACTATGGGAAATACATTTCCAGTGCGTATAAGCTACTTGGTTTATGGAATTTTGTCATGGAAGCCTGAATGTAGTAAAACACCATTCACAAATTATTTACTTCCTGTTCACTTTATTTTCCCTTCTAGGGGGTTAACACTGGAACTTTGTCTTTCTTTTAGGTGCCAGTCCCAAAATTATCTATGACAGAAGGCACATAATATGACATTTTTGTCTAATTTCTCATCGTACTATCATAGATACTATCGTAGATTTTCTTAAAAGTTTATTGGCACAGTGTTTGTACTATTTCTGAAAATAAATGTAGAGATTCTCCCTTTGGAGTTTTTGAATACACACACACACACACACACACACACACACACTGCCTACTAAGCTATAAGGTTTTCAGCTAAGCTGAAGTGTTTTCAGTAACTATCCAAAGAAAGATACTGGTAAGTTAAAAAAGAAGATTCTTTTTATGTCATTAGGTTTGACACTCAGCCTCACATGAGAACAAGTAGTACATGAAAGTACTAGAATAAAGCTCAGAAGATATGGGCTTGGGCTTCTGTTCCACCATCAAATAACTATGTCTGATATTAGGAATATTCATGAACCTCTTGAGCTTCACCTTTCTCCTTTGCTAAATGGGTTTCATTAATTTTTAATCTTACTACCAGCTACAGAATTGGGGATCATCAACTGAGATTCTATTGATCACGTTTAGAAAAAACAGGGTTATTCTACAGACACCAACTTTTACTTTCTTTTTGTCATCACAATACTTCCAGGTTTTTGATTCTTTGCATGTTATCACCCTGGTTTCAGTGAAAGTTTCCTGAGTTGGTGTATTGTTACAAGTGATCCTAAAGTCTCCTACGGTCAGCCTCCCAGTTATTTCTATTTCCCTTCTCCTTAGCTTCTAGGAGTCCAGATAGTAGGCTCCCCGATTCTTAGTGTCTCAGTGACTCTGTTGTTAGCCACCATGGGCCTAGCCACTAGTTATGGCTAAATAGAGAAAAGAACATCATCATCATCAACAACAAGAAGACCTTCCTCAATAAAGAGTAGGAGATTCCTTTTTCCTACAACGTAAAAAGTGATGATTTAGAAGAAAATATTTTTCTCCCTGCTCCTGCAAATGTGCACTTCTATTATTATAATTACTTATGAAATTATGAATTTATTTCTCTAATTCTTTGGTTGTAAGTAACAGAAATTCAACTCAAATTGGCTTAAAGCAAACCATGAATTAATTGTTTTGGTGATAGTCTAGGATAGATCTAGCTTTTGGTAGACTTGCACACAAATTTGTGATAAGAGCTCATCTCTTTCTTCAGCTCTTACCTGTTTCTCTTTCTCTGTTGGCTTCCTCTCAGGGAGACTCTGTCATGACTCCCCAAGATGGCTTGGGCAGCTCTGGGATATGTGATTCTTAGCTGTCTGACTTCGGAAAAGAGGGAGTGTCATAAGAACACTCTGCTTAGCCTGTCTGAGCTCATATTATTTCTGAAATCACTGTGGCCAAGTGGATAGAATAGAAGCTGGCTCACCTTGCTTCATCTGCTGCACCTAGAACTTAGTCTGGAGTAAAGACAGCCCAAGTCAGCCATATGAAGTGAGAGGGTTCCTCCCCACTTCATGTTCAACAGCCACAGATTTTTTTTTTGTACCGGGGATCAAACTCGGGACCTGGCGCTTTCGAGGCAGGTGTGGAGCCACTGAGCTAAATCTCTGGCCCTAGCCACAGGTCTTTTAACTGAACCTGTGAGACAAGACTTCAGGCAGCTCTCTGTACTGTGCCCAGCCCCTCCACCTGGTGAGAGGGAGTGAGGAGCTCTTTGAAAATACAGTCAGGGCCACTTATACTGAGTTCTTAAAGCTTCTGCAAATAGTGAGGCCCCTTGCTAGCTGAGAGATAACAACAGAGTCATGTTCCTGCCCACTTTGAGAGTCCACTCCTCTACCTGGTAGACACAGATAGGGGTCTCTGCTGCTGCGTCCCTGTGCTCAGGCTCCCCCAGCACAGCCCCACACACGTACAGCTGTCCTGCCTCAGCATATGAAAAACACAGCCACATCGCTAAGGATGATATATTTTTTTGAATACTTTAGTACTTTGGTAAGATTTTTTGGAACACACAGAAAGCATCTAGGCAATGGTCTGTGCTTACCGACTCCTGTAATTTGAAACATAAAGACTGTCACACAGGACCACTGCTCCAGAGCTCACACCGGGGATGGGTGTGATTATAAAACTTAGAGAAATTGGAGGTAAAATATAACTCCATGACAAAGAAAGAGCCTGGAGAGAGATAGTCAGGATTCAGACAGTGAGGAGGTCGAAGGGATGTTCCAAGCATGGATAACCTCAGCCTATCTCAGGTTTTTTCTATGTTACATGGTAAAAGTGGATCCCTGAGTTGAATCAGGTCACCTCTTGAGTGTCTCATTTTTCAGCTCTGTATGAAGCATTTCACTCCAGACATTTCTGTTCAGTGTTCCCATTTCTGTTCACTAATGCCCAGGATTAGGTATCAGTGTGCCCAAGTGAGATCTCAGAATGAGAGAAAATTGTTTTCTGTACAAACTCCTTGCCATACAGTGGGCACAGTGGCAATGTTGGTGGTCTTTTAGGATGAGAATGAGAAAAGAACTGAGAATAACTGGAAACAATCAGAGAGATTAATACAGACAGATGCAGAGACAGAGATTTTCAGTACTTGAGTCTAGGTTCAGGATCCAGTGGTCACTGGAGGCCTACTTCTCCCTCGTTCACCTCAGCGGGAGGCATCTGGCAGAGATGTGCAGAAGCTTGGACTAGCAAAGATGGGTGCTCTGAAGCCTCGCTAAAGTGAAGTCTCAAGCCCCAGGAAAAACCAGACACAGACAAACTACACAGCCTGGACACTGCAAATTTCAAGCTAATTGGCCTATGGAAAACTGGATTTCTTGTCTTTGCAGCTCTGTAAGAAATAAACCAGGCATGGTGGTGCATGCATGTATTGCCAGCAGTCTGAAAAGGTGACACAGGAGGATTGCCAAGTTCAAGCCCAGCTTTGCACCTTAGCAACTTAGCAAGACCCTGTTTCTAAATTTAAAAAAAATGAATTGGGATGGAACTCAGTGCTAATTCTGTGGGTAAATTTCCAGTACAATAAAGAAAGAAAGAAAGAAAGAAAGAAAGAAAGAAAGAAAGAAAGGAGGAAGGGAGAGAGAGTGAGAGTGAGAGATCGAGCTTGTGTCTAGATGACCCCTCAAAGCTTCATGCATTCTGGGGGTGGGGCTTTTCAGAGGTGGCTGGATCTAGAGTGTGTGGTACTGGGATCAAGGATGTGTGATTACTAAATCAATCCACTGATTGGTTTGGCATAGTTCTGTCTAGGATTAAGGGTGTAAGTGCTATACTTGCCCTAGGATGAGTAGCCTGCATAAAATAAAAGGGCAGAAACAGGCATGTTGCTTGCTTGCTTTTGCTGCCTTCTGCCTGCCATGAACTGTTTCTCCTCTGTGATGCCTGTCTGCCATGCCACTCTGCCTTGGAGCCAGCTGATTATAAATTAAAACCTTTACAAACTGTGAGCCCAAAGAAATCTTTCCTCCTTTAACTTTGGGCATCAGGTATTTTGTCTCAGCAATAAGAAAAGTAACTAAGACAAAGACAGAGACAGCGATATGAAGTCAGGAAAGATAAAACAAAACACATTAGCAAACTAGAGTAAATGAAAGCCAACAAAATAGAATGATTTAACACTAACTTCAAAAATCAATTCAATTGTGTCTGGATGGGTGGAGGTGGTGGCTTTCTTACAGATTCTACACTAGTGGTGGCGAACCTATGACATGTGTGCCAGAGCCGGCTGTTTATTATCATTGAAAGCTTTGGTTTGCCATCACTGATCTAGCCCATGATAGACAAAGAGATTTGCCTTTGCCTAAAGATGTGTCAAGATGCAGTTTTCTATGACATAAATGCATGTCTATGTGCCTTTAGGAGACTGGACTGTCCTGGTGGTGGGGATGTAGGGGTGTTGGATATGAGTATAACTTCTTTCCTATAAGCAAAAGAAGTTTGCCATGATCACTAACATAATGTAACGGCAACCTACTGTTCTGTTACTGTGTTTTCAGCTTGAAGTCATGTCCTCTATGATAGGAGGACCCTGATCTATTTCGATAAGTCCCATACTCTATGGATTTCTTGGTTTTCAAAAGAGCAGTCTTAAGAATATTCATTGTTTCCTTCCAGATTCACCACTAGTATCATTTCTTTTGTTATTCATTTCATAGTGGATCCCTCCTTTTCTTACAGCTTAAAATGGTACTGGTTAATATCTTGCTGCTCACTGTGTGACACACAGCACATCCATCACCAGGACCTTATAGAAATGCAGAATCCCAGGCCCCTCCCTGGCCTATTTAATTGGAGTCTGCAGTTCAAGGAGCATCCCAGGTGGTGTGCATTAAAGTTAGAGACACAGCCTATCTTGTGGCTCAAAATCTTTATTTGGGCAGTGGTGCAGAGGTAGGGCTGTATACATTGTCTCTGATGGTAGAAGCTTTCTTAATTGATCTTCTCTTAACTAATGTGCTAGCTAAACCACATTCTCCATTTTTCTCTGTAGTACACACTGACTGATAACCTCAGCTGAATGCTCCAAGCTAACTTAAAACTCACCAAGAAAGCACAGGTGTGTGAACACCCTGTAACTAAATTCAATGTTTACCAAGTATCAGCTGTGTTTGCTTCCAAACCTGTTCATACCATACTAGTTAATATATTTACATGATGTTGAATAAACCAAAGAAATAGGAGTAAGATAGTTATGTTTAAGATTAATGCTTTGGAAAGACTCAGTGAAATGAAATGAAACATGAGTGCAGTAAAAACATATTCTCAAATGATGACAACAGAGCTATAAAAATTCAAAGTGGTATAAAAATGCTGAAGGAATCTGCATTTGGATTGTTTCATGTGTTTGTTTTTATTCTATATTGATTAAACTGTAATTAGAAATTGCAAATTTTATTTTCCTAGTATGATTTATGCAACAAAGACAATGGGAAGCTCCTATAATCCCCTAGTCAATAAATATTTTAAAGCCTTTGGTTTTACATGAAAATATTATAAATGGGGATGCATATTTTATATTTAAATTTGAATAAAACTGCTATTTTATAATAAAGTCTTTCCTTTTTATCAGTTTTCCTATCCAAGCAATTCTTTAACCAACTACTTGTTTTAATCATTTCACCTAATGTGAACAAAAACAGGCAGGAGAAGGGTTCTACTAAATAGCTTTACTTTTAGAGTTAAGGAAAATAGAAACAAGGATTATATTGCCACGATGGGTGCTATCATTTTCAGATGACAAATTTGAGGCCCAGAAAGATGCAAATTCTTGTTTAAAGCAAAGTAGGTTTCTCAAAGTATGGTCTTCAGACCACTTCGTCAGCATCTGCTGAAAGCTTGCTAGAAATGACAGCCCCAGATCCACTGAATTAGAAACTTCGGAAATGGGGACCTGGGTGTTTTGTTTTCTGGAGCTCTCAGAATGATTCCACTGCAGTGAAAGTTGAGGATCATTGACTTGCATCACTGTACAGGCAGTACCTGGAGGAGAGAACCATCAATCTCCACGCATCTGGGCCAATCTATCTCATTCATTTGTTGTCTGGCACTCTCTAAACTGGGCAGTTCTTTCAATCACAAAGTCTAGAGCTTATATAATTTAAACAATGGCTGAAACAAAAAAACTTAGAAAAAACCCCTTTCTAATGCACACAAGGCAGAAAGATATCTCTAAACTGTTCCTAGAATGGGTCATCTGAAATGTTCTAACTGACAGATACGATCCCTGGAAAGAGACCTGTAGGGTTGGCTTTGCTGCTGCAGACACCAGGGTGCTGTGTGTTGGGGCCAACTGTGAGAAAGCCCCAGCCACAGGTCTTACCATCATCACAGATAAGGAGGTTGTCACCCTCATTTTCCAGACAAAGGAGCTGTAACACAGCCAGGTGACTTGCCTACAGAAACAGAGACAGAGTGTGGAGCTAGGACTTGAATCCTGGTTCACTGGACTCCAAAACCTACTCTTTTAAGCATCATATTTCTTTATCTGCTCACGCGAGGGAGATATGTCTACTGTAAAAGCTATGAGCAAAATTTTTGCAATGAGTTTTCCCCAGTGACTAGATGACTAGAGAATAGAAACGAGAATTTCCAGTGTAGAAACTATGTGTAGGCTGCACAAATTTAAAATACTTCTTTGTATCATTATATAGACTGCTATTCCCTCCTTCCTGCACACCAGTCATAACTGGAACTCTGGAAAATAGACCTACACCAAGGCCTCACTCTGAAGATGATTAAATTTAAGTCTTGAGGATGGGCTCTGAGTACTTTCATGTAGTGCATGTTTGCACTACATAATGATTACAGTCACTGTGGGGAATTGGTACATGTACATAACACATCTCAGTACTTTTTTTACCTTCTCCTCTACCCTCCTTTTTCTTGCCAGCATCAGATTCATTTATTTATCTTTTAAGTCCCTATAAAGTTAATTGTCATACATACAGATTAACAGCAAGACTAGCAGGCTAAAAAAATAAAACACATAAGATAATTATATTAATTCAAGGTACACTTTTAGATGCATTGTCCATGCTAGATTACAATAACATTTTTTCTTTTCTCTTCTTGTCTATCTTTATTTTTGAGTTGCTCATACAAGAGAAACCTAACATTATGGTCTGCAGGTGCATCTATTTTCCTGCAGATGACTCACATTTATTCTTTGTATGGCAGAGTACTACTCCATTGTGTGTGAAGACCACATTTTCTTTACTTTCATCTAGTGATAGACATAGTCACTGTTTCCAAAGTTTAGCTATTATGAATTGTGCTGCTATTAACATGGGTATGCATACATCACTGTGGTATGATGTCTTTAACTTTTTTTATTCATCAAGTTTATTGGTACATTTTAGGTATACAATATGATGACACTTATCATTGGGAATTTGTACTTTTACGTGATATATCTTGGTTCTTGATGTCTTTAACTCTTTTTGGAAGATATCTAGAAGGGAAATAGCTGGGTCACATGGAATTTTTATTTTTAGTTTGTTGAGGACTCTCCATGCTGATTTCCGTAGTGGTTATACCAGTTTACACTCCCATCAACAATGAAGAAGGGCTCTTTTCTCCCCACAGCTTCACCAGCATTTTCATTGGTTGGTTTTTGATGATGACCATCCTTTCTGGAGTGAGGTGGAATCTCAGAGTTGTTTTAATTTGCATTTCTTGAATGACTCGTGATGTTGAACAATGTTTTCATGTATTTATTGGCCATTTGGACTTCTTCAGACCCAGGGCCAGGTTTCGATGATTGTTTTCTAAATAACCTATTAGGCAGATACAAACCATTGCATGCTGTACTATGTAGTGAGCCCTTCAAATATCTACCACTTTTTAGGTTACCCAGTGTTAAAAAATGAATTCAATATTTTCAGGCACCCAAAATATAAAATTGAATGTTTACATGCCTTGTTCACTGAGAATTGATTTGGAATAAAGTGATATTTTTTAGAAAGAAAAAAATAAAAATCTGCTTTGGACAATAAGTTTCATTTTCCTGAAATAGGAAATAGATGTCTCCTAAAATGCTAGTTCTTTATTTTAAATCATCATGCTGTTTTAACAGCCAAATTGCTGTTTAATTTTTAAGCATACTAATGTAAACTAAAAGGCAATTATGGGAAATTTTGCATTTTCATTAATTTAGAAAAAAGGACTATTTGGCCATTAAGTACACAGTAATCATGTAGGTGCTCCCACTCATGATCTATTTTTATAGTTCTCCCACCTCTTAAACCAGGCTTGGTTAACTGTGTGCCTTGCTTTATACATTTATATTTCTGAAAAAGTGTATATGACTTGAAGTTTTTTTAAGTTCACAAGATTCTCTTAATAGTGTTCTGTAAGGTGCTGGTTCTTAATTGGGCTGATTTTGCCCCAGTGTCCTGAGGCACAGTTGCTTGTCACCACCTGGAGGGCCTTTGCTTTTGGCATCTAGTGGGTAGAGCCCAGAGTGGCCACTGAGCATCCAGCAGCGCAAGGAATAGCTCCCTGCAGCAAAGACTCATCCAGCACAGGATGCCAGTGCCAAGGCTGAGAACCCTGCCCTAAGGTGTTTATTGTTTTATCTGTTATGAATTTAGATTTTTTTCTGGATTTGCCTTGCTTAGAGCCCTTCCACAAACAACTGTTGTTTAAAATGGTAACAGTAAAATACTACTCTTGTTCCACCAGAGTGAGCCCCAGGATTTTCTGCCTTGAAGGAAGCTATAGATCGTTTCTACTGCCTCATGGGTGGCACTAACCATAATGAACATTTGACAGTTGTGGTGGAGATTTGAGCTCCTCAAGATTTCGAGGGCCAGAGATTCCCTCAGATGTCACCCTGAAAGAAAAAATCAAAAAGATTAAGGAATTTTCGACTTTTGTTCCTGATTGTTTAAATAGTACTGGATATTTTTAATAGACTAAGCATAATTTTCATTTTATAAGCTTGATAGTGTTATGGATTTGTCACTCTTCATATACTTTAATTAGCATGTAAAATTGCATGAAAATGAAAGTTACCTAAATTATTCCACTAAAATTTATCTTTCCAAGCTGCATGTCTCTCCCTTTGACTAGTCTTGGTTGGCTGGAAATAAAACCAAAAATACCAAGATATGGAAAATTGTCTTCGTGTGCGTGTTAGATGTTTGTGCTTGACATCCAAAGTGCACACATATGGGTTTATCTGACCAACATACCTCTTCCAGAAAATGCCTCCTATCTATCTATCTTGTAATACTGGTGCCATGCTTGTGTTGCAGTCTCTCCAGTCCATCTCAATTGTTTGGCCCCAGGGTGCAGGACCTAAACCAAGTGGGGAAAACCAGAGTTCTTTCTCCAGGGTGGTCAAACTCAAGGCCAAAGGGAGTGGGCCCTCAATGGCGACATTTGCAAGGTCATCACTGAGTTGCGTAGCCTCCCATGTTTTCCACCCTGTGAAGGATGGCAGCTGGCTACAGGAGAGCAGGTCAAGCCAGAAGAAGAGGATGGAGAGGCAGGATGGTTGGCATTCCTAGCAACTCTACCCTGCTTCCAGTTTTCCCTGGGCTTCTGAAAGAATGCTCCAAAATCCTCCTGCCTTCCTCTTTGCTTAAGCCCATTACAGCTAAGTTCCTGTGACTTATGGCCAAGGGACTCAACACAACACAGTGTCCTCACCTGAAAAGGAACTCCTCAAGCTCCCCACATGAAGACATCTCCAAACAAAAATAAAACCATGAACCCCAGAGTGTATCTATGTTCAGGAGGGGGTTTCTATTAATTAGCTTAGATAGCAACAAATGGCACACACAGACTGTTGGCTCTGCATGTGTGCACTAAGATTGGTGTTCACCCTATTATATTCCAATTTAAGAATGGCATCAAGTTTATCAGTGAGCAAATGGTACCAGGCAAGAACATGTATATGGGTGGTGAGAGGTGTGTGCCTTGATGAGTAGATATTTTAGTCTTCAAGAAAAATTAATTACTTTCACTGTTTTGATAGCAAAGGGGACACAACCATATTCCCTCACTTAAACTTGGTGATGGTTGGATATTTTTAGCAAATGAGTTGTCAGCAGAAAAGCTTCATTAGACCCATCAGGGTATCTGCCCATGAAGAACAAATCCCAAACTGTACTGAGAGTTTCCTTGAGCCAAAATGATAAAGCACCTCTGACAAGAGCCATATTGTGCTCCCCGTGTGAGGAGCGGAGGAACAAAAGAGACAGTTTGATCTTCATTTGGTCAGGTTAATATTGACACAGCTTAGAAGGAGTGTGTCAGGCACATGTACTGCACGTGCTCTGGAGACTTGCCTCATGGCTTCCGTAAATCAGAAAGAGGAATCCAGAGAGGAAAGAAGGTCTCCTGCTTTCTTGAAATAGTTTTCAAACCAGCTGATTTATTTTTACCAAGGAAAATAAATTAAGCTATGAGTGTTCAGGCTCATGGCTCAAAACAAGCCAATGGGAATGTTTTTATATCTATCTGTAATTATGGAAATAGCACTATTATTATTATTATTATTAATTATTATTATTTGATCATTAGACTGTTGCCCAGCTTCTACCACTTCAAAAATAAAGTATGCCTATTTAGTGGATTTCACTTTACATATGTGTTCTGAATTATGTGTTTCCTTTTAGGAATCCTTATAAACATGTAGGAACAAAAAGGAATCCTCAAGGAGAACAACCATCTACCTTTTTTTCCTCATTGTGTCCTTACATTTATTTGTAGCAGAAAGATTTGATCATTATCGGTCTGTTCTAAAATGTAAATTAGGTTGAGCTGGTTAATGAGGTGATGACTTACCGGTCTTTACTTGGTTGTAAACCTCCCCCTAAGTGTTCAGTCTACTATCCACTGCTTGTTAAAGTTAGGACACAAAGGATAGTGTTCCAGCACCTTTTTCCAGTTCCAACTCTCTGTGCAGCATCATTCCTCTTTATGATGAAGATCTGACGGGGCAGGATTTCAACTCAATCTCAAGTTTGGCTCAAACCAGCCCAACTCTCTTTTAAAAGTTCTTAACTTAAACCTATGCTTTGAAGTGATTTATCTCCCAACCACTTCCTCTCTCCTTAATGATATGGTCATGGACAGTAATAAATACTTGTCCCATGACATGAAAACAAGAACTTTCACTTTTTGGTTAACATGTGATATCTCCCTGAATTCTTCAGCCTTAGTGAGGACCCTGCAAGAGTTATTGCTTCAAAGACTCTTGGTTTTTCCTTTCATACTTATGATGTGCTTCACCTAAATTAAAATCACTGTAATTGATGACATTATTATAAATGCCTGTGGTAGTTGAGCTTCTTCTATTAAGATGCCCTCTTGGTCAGGGGAAAACAAAACAAAAAGAATCCTCTTAGGGCTGGGGATTTAGCTCAGTGGTTCCGCCGCCTGCCCTGCAAGCGCAAGGACCCAAGTTCGATCCCCGATACCAAAAAAAAAAAAAAAAGAGTCCTCTTGAGTCTCCCTACTTGCCTGGATAAATCTTAAGTTCTGCTTTTTGGGGGGCTTTTGGGAGGAGAAGTAGTGTTGAGAACATCTTCAGATAATGAGATTTTTACATGCTGGATGGTAAAGTGGAACTTTTCCACTCCTTGTGTATCTAAATTATTAGAGCAAGGAAAACTATGGGAGGATAATTCTAGATAATCAGTAATTATACCTTGTCCACTGCTTTCTTTTACTGCTACGTGCACATACAAGCCAAATTTCACAAAGTTATATATTGCTGCAAAAATATCACAATGTTTTTCTTTATAAAAGTTTTTTTGGGCTTGCAGTTTTAGGCTCTTATATGATGAGCAACCACGCCACGTTTATGTTCTATAGGGTAAGTGAAAAACTGAAAACTGATCATAAAATGTGGTAATACTGGATCTTCAAATTTGTAAGGAGTGCACCGTTATTAGCCATTGTGAAGATCAAGAATGTTTCTTGCTTGTTCACAGTGACAAGAGAGAACCAATGCTAAACAAAAGTAAATGAAATAGCACAAACAAAACCCTATTTTTATTAAATGAAAGGCTAAATTAATCTGAAATCCTTCAGTGCTGGAGAATTTCCTTCTTTGGGGGTAACATGTAGTTAAACATGGCCTTTGAAGGTGAAGGTACACTAACCCTGTGTGGAGTCCCGTTTTTCACACATGAGAGGTGTGTGACATCAGCTCCTTAATCTCTGAAAAACTCCATTTCCTTAGTGTAAAATGAGACAGTGTCATCGGTCTCATAAGCATCTTAGAGTTTAAGAGGATTAAAAGCATCCAGCAAAACTCTTAGTGGAGAAACAATGCTTTATTAAATTATGTTTAGGCTACGTATTGTGGATTTAAGTAAATAGAATTAGTTGAGCAATAAATGAATAAATGAAATTTTATTGATACATATACATTAATTTTTATTGTAGTATTTGCCATTTGCACAACGTGGCTCTCTTGTTAGCTCTAGAGAATGAAAACATGTATTGCCTGACACTATAGTCAAATTATGGAGTGCAATGTAGTTTTAATAGACCTTGTGAAGTTCTTAACTATTAAGATGTCTTGGCTACCTATAAAAATAAGAACAATGTAGTGTAAAAAATGATGTGTAGGGAAAATATCTTCATTTATCAACTAAAGAATGTATGAAAAATAGAATAAATAAAATCTTAATTTATGCATTTTGTGTTCTCATAAATCATTTTCCTGTCAAAATTATCAGACTATTATTGCTGAATATTTTAAGGATCATTATAGAATTTGGGTAGCATAAATCATAACGCTTTCAGCTAGAACATTTGTATACATACCTCAGCATTTTTCTTATATCTTGATAAAAAATTAGCCCTTGGTCGAGAAATAAGTCCATGCAGAGTATAAATGTCAAACTGTACTCTTAAATTTCAATAACTCAGCAATCCATGCTGCCACTCTGCTTACAAGGTAGTTATAAGACTCACCATTCTCCAAGAGGCAGCTTGGGTCTTAATCTTGCTAATGATTTTTATCTACAAACATCCTACCTACAAGAGATAGCTGCTTACTCGATTTTTCTATTTCCTTCAAGAAGAAAAAAAAATTCTTGGATATAACAAATCTGGGAATAGCTTGTCCTTTGTCTTAGTCACTTTTTTTTGTCTCTGGGACAAAATACCTAACATCTGCAACTAAGATGAGGAGAGGTATATTTTGGCTCACATTTCAGTCCAAAGTTGAGTGGCTCCAAGGCAGGACAACATGGTGCAGGGCGATGGGAAGGAAATCTGCTCACCTCACGGCATCCAGGAGGCAGAAGGTGTGAAGCCAGGAGCCTGAAAGGCAGGGATACCCTGCCAGGTCACGCTCTACATAACAGACTCAGCTCCTAACAGCAGTCAGCTATGAACCACAGCATCTTTGACATTACAAAACAATTTATTTAATTTCATGAAAGCTTTAGTCAATGTAGTTCATTTGTAATTCTTAAAGACAACTGTTGTGGAATATGTGTGCAGCCAAGAACGTGAGACCTAAGAGGAAGAATTCAAATCAGGGGTAAAATTCACTGCCAGTCATTTGGGAGGAAAACACTGGAAATGATTAAAAAACTCTGTCTGTAGTGACTCAGCTGAAGGAAAATCGTTACATTTTCTTTTTATGCTTTAAAAGATATTGTTTCTATACTGGCAAACAGAGGCTCATTCATTGGATCTAAGTTGGAATTAGGGATTAAAAAATGAATTAATGATCCAAACACTGTCTTACCTATGTTTTATCTTTTATATCTTTTCATTTTGTATTTATTTTTATTAGTACATGTTTGCAGTACATAATGTTTGCATTCTTCGTGGGGGCTGGTACATGTACAGAACACATCTTAACTCTTTTTCATCTCCTTTCCCTCCCCTCACTTCCATCTCCCTCCATCTCTCGATCCCCTTTACATTTGAGAAAGATCTGTCTCCCTACCTGCTCCCTATTATCTATTTTTATTTTGCTCTTTATTGATAATTTGGGTTTCTTATATAAGAGAAACCATGTGATATTTAAACTTGTGTGTCTGATTTATTTCACTAAACATTATGGTCTTAAAATGCATCCATTTTCCTACAAATGACACAAGTTTCTCCTTCTTTATGCAGAGTCGTACTCTGTTCTTTTTAAAGTGACTCTGCTTCACATTAAACTTGGTGCAACTTCTTTGACCCTCTCACAGATAGGAGTTTACATGTCAGTCACTTCAGTGACTTACAGATGTGTGTGGTTACCATCTGGAAGTTCAAATGTGTTATAAAGGACACAATCCAAAGGATTGTAATATGGATAACCAGTCTCTACACATAAAATCTTGCAAAATATTTTCTGCGAATCAGATTAATCCTATGATTCCTGAGAATGGCCTCTTGACAGTTTAAGAACCAAGAAAGGAAAGAGACCTAGTATTTATTATCTTCTGTATGCTGGGTACTATAATAGCTTTTTAATATATATATATATATTCTTAATTCTCACAACAGTCCTACGAAGTGAGGGGTTACAGATGCAGAATCCAAGGCTCAGATATGAAGTGCCTCACTAAAACCAGACAGCTAGTGGGCAGCATAATCAGGGTTAACCCCATATCTGGCTAATTCCAAAGCTTTCACTAGAAACTGTTGAGGGAGCTCCCTAAAATAGACACACAGAGATTTTAAGTTAGCAATTTGATGACAATTTAAATATCAGTGTATCATAATGTCCATTACATATTAGATTTTAATACATTATTTAAGTTTATATAGAAATGACATTCTATTGTATATGATTACAGAAGTTGTCTTCAATGTAACGCTGTCATGTGTCGGTTATTTTTGTATGTGTTGCTTAGTGTTCTTTCATAGTGGAGTTTTTAATAGCAGTATAATGTTCCATTGTGTGATTGTTTTATAATTTATTGAACCATTTTGCAGTTGTTGAACATTTAGATTTTTGTTTCCGAGTTTTAAAGTCATAATCCCATGAATATCTTTGTGCATAAAATTTGTGTACATATGTGATTATCTCTTTAGAATACATTTCTTTTTGTAATTGTTCATGTAACATACTTTGATCCTATGTATTTCTAAAACATATATGAGAATGCCCATTTGGAAATATTAACCAAAAATAAGAAAAGAGAAGGTGAAAACTTTATTATCAAAGTATTTATTTGATTAATAAATTTAGCTATTTATTGACTATTTACATTCCAATTGTAATTTGTCTTTCATGTTTTCCAATTGTTTTTCTATTGGCATGCCTTAATGATTTACTTAAACCATTACTCTCAAGGATATCAAACCTTTCTTGTTCTAGATATAAAACTTAAAACAATAAGTAACAATAATTGCATTGGGAAACTTTTAGTGAGTTCTAGAATAATGTCATTATTTGATTTACATTTTTAAACGTAAATCTTGTGCTAAGAATGTAGCTCAGTGCACTTACTAACATTCATGAAAGCCTGGATTTGATCCTTAGCACCACAAAAAAAGGAGAGGAGAAAAAAAGCAATGAGAAAAAATAGAAGCTCTCTCTTGGTACTGTTTAGAGAATTAATCATGACTGTAGAGAGACAGTGGTCCCTGGGAATGCAGTTGGGAAGCCGTCATCCAAGTTCAAGCAAGAGTTGATAGTAGCTGTGAAGGACACCAGTGGAGATGAAAGAAATTAGAGAAATATTTGGACTTGAATATGTTTTAAGGAAGTTGCTAATGAGGAAAGAATAAAACTAACGAAGAATAATTCCTTGGTGTTTGGCTTAAAGAACTCGGTAGGTGGTGGTGCCATTTAAAAATACAGGGGAAGTGGGTGTTATAGTCAGGATCTGCAAGGGAATAGATTTAATACAGGACTCATAATTTATAGAATTATTCTGTAATATTCACCCCAAACGTCAAATGCAGAAGAGTGCAAGAGATCTGTCCATGCACTAGAGACCTGAAGAATTCAGCCGAGGGCCTGGGTCTCACAGCACTGTTCCCCACAAGTCCAGCCGAGGGCCTGGTTCCCACAGCAATGTCTCAGGCAAGTCCATATCAAGGATCTGCACCAGGAAGACCCAGGGGCCAGTGGTGGAAGCTAGAAAGTCTGCATCAATAGGGTGGGAGTCTGTGTGTCACCAGGCTGAGGGATCTGCACTAGAGCCAGGAAGTGACCCTCAAGGCGAAGACCAGAGCTCCCCTAAAGAAAACAGCAGCCATCCTCAGATTCTCAGTGACAGCGAGGACTGGAGCTCCTCTGACAATGAGAACAGCCAAGTATGTATCAGGAAAACCAGATGTGGCAAGCTTCTCCAAGAAAATCAACAGCATACAATCTTCCCCTTCAGTTCTCCTTTTATGCTCTTGGCAACCATTTTCAGTTGGGTCTTCCAGGCCCAGAAACACACTGACTCTGTTCAGCTGGACGTTCCAAGTTAATCATTAGTTAATCTCCACCACAGTGGATCATGCTGTATTTGAGAGGCTGTCTAGACATTTACATACAGACTCATGTGGACAGACACAGTTAGAGTTCAGGTGCATGTAAATTCCATCATCCCTGGCAAGTAAATTGTTTTAAAGCCATGTGACTAAAATTGCCAAAGAGAAGTAAGGGAAAGGGGTTAGGCACCATAGTCTGGGGCAGTGAATATTCACAGGATCAGTAGGAAAGGGAACTAGCAAAGGTGGCAGAGGAGTGGCCAGAGAGCTGGGAGAACCCAAGTAAGGTATACTGTCAGGAAAGTGAAGTGCTTCGAGAAGGAAGGAGGACCGCCTTCATGGAGTTCTGCAGAAAAGTCAAATAGAGCAAGAACAGGAAAACGATGTTGGGATTGGCACCCTAGAATGATTGGTACTTTTGAAAAGAGCCATTTGAGGGGAGATAGGACCTGATATGCTACAGGAGGTACTGAGAAGACAATAGGAGTTGAGCATGTATGAGTGGTAGAAAAGGAGTGAGGTTTTCTCTCTCAGGGAATAGCCACATTTCAGTACTCAAATTTGTACATTATGTATATCATGTTTATTTCACATGATGCATGGAAGCTACTAGTATGTAGCGTAAAGAATAAATTTCTCAGTGATGGAGTAAGAAATAAAGTGGGATTTTGTGATGATGGCATTTTCCACTGCATTTACTTATGCACTTTCAACCAAGAATGCAGTAAATTTGCTGGACGCTATCACCACCGCTATTTCAGGTCTCGTATACATGAATTCAAGCAAAGCCATGCCATTTCTATTTCTTTGCCCTTTGTCATCATGACTAGTGACTTCTTCTAGGGCTCTTGGCATCTCCACCTTAGCTTTTGGCTGAAAAATAACAAAGCTTTTCTCCCCATATTTCTAGGCCTTCCCACTCACTCCAAAACTTGGAATTATTTAGGCAAAAGGTTCATGTCCTCTGAAACAGCTTAATGATTGAATCTTTGGAACAGTGGGTGATAAAGGGCTATGATAGTGAGCATTACCATTTGTCCTTACTGGTGGTATTAGTCTGGGATTTTGTCGGTTAATTCTCAGTTGTTTAGCAAAGCAATTTCCTAAATTCTATGTAGCAATTATAGGTTGGGCTTATAAATACAGAGGGGATAAATGCTGGGGTGGGCAAGAAAGATTAAAGGGGGGTCCTTTTTCTTTTCTAAACTCTTAGCAAATTGAGTGGGAAATACATATATAAGTATATAATTTTAGCTTAAGAGAGGGGAAATATTTTGGAGATATTTGAGCAGACTAACAAATTGTATTTGTATACATGCAACTAAAACAGTAATTTATCAGGTAGAAGGCAGCTGGGGAAATAAAATGCCAACCTGTGTCTACAGTTGGATTTTGTTGATGATGAAGTGCTGTTTATTCAGGGCCAGCCTAGCTTATCAGCAACATAAGAGCCACTGCAGCACATGACACCCTGCATAGCTAGAAGACAATAATAAATTATCTCCTATGCAAACAGTACCAGCATAAAAGCAGAACAAACAGACTGCACCTCCCGGATGCTGAAGATTCTCACTCATTCCCTTGTTTGATTCTATTTTAAAGATGAAACTCTTGACATTATTCTAAGGCTGATAAGATTGAATCTGGCCTGAACAATTTTATTGGGGTACATATCTCTGGGTGTTACTGTAAAATATAAATATTTTGTTTCTTTAATTTGCCTAAGTGTTTCATATAATTTTTTCTTTTATCAATATTTCATTTGATCCTGTGGAATTCAGGGTCATGCAGAGAAAACTGAGACAGAGTTACTCAAAGGACCTAGATCATAAGAATGACTCGAGGAACACAGTAAAAATACATATTCTTGGATCCAGCCTCCAAACTGGGGAATATGAATCTCTAGCAAAGCAACCCAGAAATATGCACCCCAGGGTGATTTTTCAGAGGCTGGTGTGAAGAATCAGGAGCTGAGAACCTGAGTCAGTGCAAGTCCCGCTACAGTCTGAGAGCGGGAAGGACCAGTCTGCAGGAATGGAAGCCAATGAACAAAGGCCCCTTAAAGCAATGTTTGCAAATTTCAACGTGCATGGAATCATCTGGGGTGGGTGGAAAAGGCAGACTCAACTCCAGCAGGTCTGGGGCATGGCCAGAGACTCTGTTCTAACAAGGGGCTTGGTGTAGCCAGTGCTGCTGGACTCTGGGCCAACAGAGTTCTAATACCATTGGTGTAACACAGGAGAATCCAAACAGATTGGGGTGCAGCCACATTTCTGAAGACCAAATGGTCCACAAGCATGGCCAAGAAAGAGGCTGATTCTTTTGAATCCTAATCTTGTGCTCAGACAGAAGTAAAACCTGCCCTTTCTTGTTTGAGTGGCAACCAGGAATGTAGTGATGATTGTTATTATATGAGAAAATCTCATCCATTTCAAAAGTTTATAAGCTTACCTTTGGGGAGCAGATTATATGCACAATAAAAAATATTCAGAAAGGAAAATTGCGGGGCTTCTCACACCAAGGGCTTTTACTTCTTCGTGGGTGATTGATTCATTGATTGATTGATTTGTGTTACTGTGATTGAAGCCACACCCTCTTGCATGCTAGGCAAGTGCTCTACCACTGAGCTACACTCACAGTGGTGAATTCGTTTTTGAAAAACAGATATTTAAAGATTATTATGATGTCATTTGAGCAATAAGTTAAAAGTATGAGAGATGACAGTATACTTTTTGGAGCACATGCTTCCAAAAGTTATTATATCTGACACTGTCTACTTCATTACTAAGTCTGTACAAAGGACCCTTGGTTTTCAGCAATATTTCTGGAGATCTCTGTGGATTCCCACATGTGATTCCTTCTGGCCTACAAGGAAAAGTATCCTGGTAAGATGTGTTATGGACTAGCTGCCATGGAATAGACAACAAAGACTCCTCAGAACAGAGAACCTTGTGAGCAGCAGGGCCCACACATTTACCAAGGGTATCTTGTACAAATACCAGAGCTATTGGAAGAAGCTGGTCTAAGTCACAGATGTCATATCCACAAGCTTAAAAAGTTACTGTGTACAACAAACATTAATGTGGTCAAGGAAAATGTCTTCAATTGTGTGCACTGCACTGGTTAGTGCCTCACAGTGTTTATCTGAGGAGGAATGCATAGGATTTTCATGTTCTATTGGATATATTTCTGTATTGTTTTAATATTTTTTTCAGCAGCAGGCATAATTATGATGACTATAGTAATCAGAAAAAAATCTATAGAAATCCTTTGGCCGGATATCATGATGTTTTGAATTGAGTAGCACAATAGATTGGTGATTGATTATATATGCTTATTATATATACACACATACACACAGCATACACACATATGCACATGCGAACGCACACACAGTTATTACTTAACATCTGTGGGAGACTGGTTCCAGGATGCCCCTGAACACCAAAGTTTCTTGTATGAAATGGCATATATTTACATAAAATCTATGAATATCCTCCCATATTTGCAACATCTCTAGATGACTTGTAATAGCTAATACAAAGTGCATGTTATGTAAATAGTTGTTATATCATATTGTTTAGGGAATGATGATGAGCACAAGTCTGTACATGTTGAGTACAGATGCAGTTTTTCTCTGAATACTTGAAATAAACTGCCATTTGGACCCACAGACATGTTGAACTATGGCTATAGTAAGCCAACCGTATACTTA
The DNA here is from genome assembly GCF_053883595.1 of Heterocephalus glaber. Taxonomy (NCBI): domain Eukaryota; kingdom Metazoa; phylum Chordata; class Mammalia; order Rodentia; family Bathyergidae; genus Heterocephalus; species Heterocephalus glaber. Next base: position 59,879,235 of record NW_028258317.1, on the reverse strand, counting down.
TACGAGCTCTGATACAGGATTGTGCCACACAGGTGGATTTTGCACATATGTGTTTTGAGTCATTTCGCAAACATTTCTTGGGCAATTGGTGTATGCCAGGTGCTGTGATAGAGGCTAGCATGTACGCATCACTGTGCGTCTCCAGGGAAGACAGTTATGTGGATAAAGTGGTTTTCACCGCAGTTAATAGAATGTAGAGGCAGTACATTTTCTGTAAGTGATATGAGCCATAGGTCTAGGTGCTTCCTGCAAGTGTTCATTTCTTCATAGCTGCCACATATAGCCAGAAGATCTGACATCACAACTCTTAAAAACTTCTCCTGAGCTTCTTCCCTGGAATGATAACTACTCAGTAAATTCAGCTAAGCTCATCTTTCAATATTTCTCTTTGGAACTAATAATCATTAGAAAACAAAATTGCAGGAAAGAACAATAACTTTGTCTATTTTGCTGATGATTGTGATCATGGCCAACATCTTTATATAGGCCTCATAAATGGTAAGAGCAATAAATATGCTTTGCAAACTATGTTTGAATAAATATTTTTAAAATGTTAAGACATTTGTTTCTAATCTCAGCTATTAGTAATGATGGGCAAAAATTATCTTTTCTTAGTCTGAAAAAACAAAGTGTATCATAAGCCATAGTGTGAACGTTTTCAACTCTCTTAAAACAAAGTGCTCCTTTCTCTTGTCTCTTATAATAAATATATGTCCTGACACATCATAGGACTGAACTGATCTGTGGCACAGCTTCCTGTAACTAAGCAATTTGACATTAATATCACATCTCCTGTTGTTGTTTCAGAACTGTGTGTTTCACAGCAATATTGCCGGTGATTTGAAAGCATTCACAGAGAAGTTCGGCTTTGATGTCCTTGTCCTATTCTCCAGCTACCTGTCAGAGGATCAGCAGCCTAGACGGCAGATTGCTGTATACTCTCAGAACCTGGAGTTGTGCAATCAGGTGAGCCCTTCCTCCAGCCCCAACTCACTTCAGTGCCTCCCAATCTGCTGCCTTTTAGAATACTTAGTGGGAGATAGGAATAGATTTGTGGCTTGTAAGAAATGGAAAAAATGGAAATAAAGTCTTTGTAAATAGGGAAGGGTGGAGGGCATGAAGGGAGGGCTAGGAATGGGGAAAAAATAAGAACCAAGATGCATTATATAAAGGTAGAGTTCCCAACGAGAAATGTAACTGTGTTGTATACCTACAATGTACCAATAAAAGAATTTAATACAAAAAAAAAAAAGAAATTGTCCCAAGAGACAAGTGCACTTAAAGTTGAGTTTTAGGAAATATTGAGGTTATACTGCATATTGAGTCTTTTTAAAGGGCCTGCATTAGTTCATTTCATGTGTCTGTAACAAAAGGTCTAATAAAACACCTGAGGCTGGATACTTTATAAAGAAAAGAGATTTATTTAGCTGACAGATCTAGATCCAAGAGCGTGGCACTGGCATCTGCTTGGCTCTGATAAGGGTCATAGCAGATGGCATCACAATGGTGGAAGTACAGAAGAGGTCACATGATGAGACAGCAGGAGAATGAGCTGAGACAGCTGAGCTTGCTTTACAGCACCCATTCTTGTGAAAACTGATCCAGTTCCATAAGATCTTCATTAATCCCTTCTGAGGGTGATTGTGTTAGTTACTTTGCTCTCATTGCTGACACAAAATACCCAACAGCCACAAGTTAGAGGAGGAAAGGTTTATTTAGCTCACTGTGGAGGTTTCAGTTCAAGGCAAGCAGGAGGTAGCAAAGCAATGAGGAATCTTACCAACTTTTTTCTGCCCCTTTTGTACCCTATCTAGGCTACTGGATTTAGGGCAGTGCCAGATTAATCAATGGACTGATTTAGGAATCATGCACCTTTAATCCCAACATCACACACTGTAGATTCAGCCACCTCTGAAAAAGCCCCACCTGTGATCACATGAGGCTTTGGGGCAGCATCTAGACACAAGCCATAGCAGTGATGTTCCTGAAACTTACTCACCTCCCACTACCCACTTCCTAAAGTTCCAGCCTGCCAGCATCACCACACTGAGGATCCAGCTTCCGGCACAGGAGCCTCTGGAGTGCATGCTCAATCGCTATCCAATCCATAGCACAGCCCCTAATGATTTCTTTTCTAGACTGACTCCCTAGAAAACCAGAGCTTTCTCACCCAAATGAAACCAAATCCTCCTCTAGGGCTGTTTCTTCTGGGACTGCTTTCTGGTCAAAACAAGGTGTAGTTTCTGTCTCAGTACCCATTGGTGCCCAGGGTTTAGTAAGTGGTGACCCGATGCTTTGATACAAGTTCCTCTCTAGGTGTTAAGATTCTCACTGAGTCATCAGTTGAAGCCTTGTGTTGATGACTGAGTCTTTTAACCTAAGGCCTAGGAAATTAAAAAATGAATTATACAAAATTAATACAAATAGGCCACTGGAAGCTGGGCTAGGGATGTAGCTCAGTGGTAGAGGGCTTGACTATCATGTGAGAAGCCCCAAGTTTGAATCCAACATGGCAAAAGCATCCATTCCATATGCCAAACTGTAGTAGCTAATATGGGCATGTGCTTGATCCAGTATCATATGGACCACAGTGGGCACAGAACACATTCATCCTCCTCTTTTGTCAGATCCATTTGTTTCCTTTCCAGACCCTCCCTTTCTCCATCTCAGCACTATTAGACATCGCTCTACATCCTCTGGGTTTCTCTCTGTACTTTCTCATGTTCCCCAGCTAAGAACATGCCCTGGCCCTGCCACACGTGCATTTTGTTCCCCTCTTTGACAGGCATGCACATGTGCACCACATGACTAGCCTGTGGCTTTTCAGTGCTTTCTTCTGCACTTGCTTTCAAGATGTAATCTTATCTGTCACTGGCTTCCCAAGGACAAGATTTTGGCTACCTAAGCCTCTAATATAGTATTTTTTAAATCAGCAGCAAACCCCTTTTTCAAACCAATTTGAAAATATGTTCACTTAAAAAAGACACAAGTAGAAGAGCAGACGAAAGGGCTAAAAGGCCTTGAGCCAACTTCTCTCTTCCTCTCTCCCTCGCCAGCTCTCCCCACCCTCACAGTGCTCCTAAGACAGTCTCAGAATCTCAAGTAATGCACACAGGGCCAGGCTGTGGGCCAAGGGAGTCCCTTTGTCCTGTGCTTACACAGCTGATTAAAAATCTGCCTCTGCGGCTCGACTGCCTGAGTTTAAAACTCAGTCCTGTCACCTGTTAGCAGTGTGTTGTTGAACAAATTACTTAACCTTTCTATGTCTTCATTTCCTCATCAATAAAATGGGAATAACAGTAGTCCCTACCTTGTATAATTACTGTGAGGATTCAAGGAGATAAAAGTCATGAAACTCTTACACTTAGGAAAACACTCAATAAATGTTTATTACTGTTATTATTAATTATTTGTGTGATTTCTGTGACGGTTGCTATCATTATACCTCCAGTAATCCTGCAGGGCCATTTCAAAAGCCTGATGTGATAAAACACTCCGGATATTTGCTAAACATTAAAGGGTTGCAGCCCAATTCTGGCTTTATACTGACTGTCATGATGTCCTCTGCCTCCTGGGTGGCTGTATTTGTTCAGGACTTCATGTCTTTTTCCTTGGAGAAGAAGGGACAGAAGGCCCCTGTGTGCTATTGGGGAAACAGCCCTGGTAGCTTTTTTACTTTCCTACTTTCTTCTTTGCCTTGCAAGTCCTGCTTTTCCCACCTTATTCCAACACTCTGCCCCAAGTTCCTGTCAGTAACTAGCATTATATCTGTTTTTGAAACCTAAGTTTCACTTCTGTTGGAAGATGGTGTTCTCTTACACCTAAGAAAGGAGTTTACATGGTTTTAAATTTTTCTACTCGTAAGTTTTAGGAGTCAGTGAAATCTAGAAGCTGAATTTTGAGTTAACTGAAAAGATAGTTTGATAGGATTGGAAAAAATTTTGGTAGCAGATTAAGTGGGACGTTTCATGTCTTATACAAATCTCAGTTGTTTGAGGTCTTCTTTTAAACAGATGAATACAAATTAATTTCACGTTAAGAAAGATTTAACAAGGCAAACTGCCAAGCACAAAGATTGCCTGTGTTGCACATTTGTAATCCTAGCACTTTGGGAGGCAGAGGTGGGAAGATTGCAGGTTGGAGTCCAGGCTGCTGGTTAACTTAGGAACTTAGTGAGACCTTATCTCAGTCAAAAGGGCTGGGGATATAGCGCAGTGCAAAGGCTTTGGATTTAATTCCCAGAACAGAGAGAGAGAGAGAGAGAGAGAGAGAGAGAGAGAGAGAGAGCCTGAGTGCATGCACAAACTGTTGTTCCTCCCAACAGATTTGCTGTGAGCTGGAAGAGTGTCAGAACCCTTGCCTAGAACTGGAGCCCTTGGAATGCGGCTGTGCTGAGATCCTGGTGTACCGGCAGGAGGACCCCGCTGTGACTTGTGATCACGTGGTTCTTCTTGTCAAGGAAGTCATCAACAGAAGATGTCCAGAGATGGCCTCCAACAGCCGGACGTCCTCCACGGAAGCTGTGGCAGGCAGTGCTCCCCTTTCCCAAGGCTCTTCCGGGATTACGGAATTGTATGGCTCTGATGTAGAGCCACAGCCCAGCGCTGCGAATTTCATAGAGAACCCTCCAGACCTCAGTGATTCTAACCAGGCGCTAGTGGATGTCAACATAGACCTTGTTAGTCCAGATAGCGGGCTAGCCACCATTCGGAGCAGCCGGTCATCCAAGGAGAGCTCTGTCTTCCTCAGTGATGACAGTCCAGTGGGAGAAGGTGCTGGGCCTCACCACAGTCTCCTTCCAGGCTTTGACTCCTATAGTCCCATCCCTGAAGGGGTCGTGGCAGAAGAGCATGCACGGTCTGGGGAAGGCAATGAACACTTTGACCTCTTCAACTTTGACTCGGCTCCCATGGTTTCTGGGCAGTCCCAGCCATCTTCCCATTCTGCCGATTGTTCCCCCGCAGACGACTTCCCCAACAGTGATTCATCCGAGGGACAGCTTCCCCCCGGGCCAAAAGGACTTGATGAGACAGGGGCCAACCTGTCCAGCTATTCATCCAGTTCCCTTTTGTCAGAGGCTGGCAAAGACAGCCTGGTGGAATTTGATGAGGAGTTTGTCCAGAGACAAGAAAGTCTGGGAGAAAACTCTGAAAGAAATTTGAACCTGGAAGGTTTTGTGGAAGATGAATCGCCTTCACCAGAAAGGCTGAACAATATTGGAAAGCAAATCCCACCCACACCTATGAACAGTTTTGTGGAAAGTTCACCATCCACTGAAGAGCCAGCCTTGCTCTATCCAGAAAACACAATCCCTAAAGCAATGGACACAGGTCACCTTGGGCCACCTCAGACCCAGACACGGTGCAGCAGCTGGCGGGGTGGTTTGGAAATTGACTCTAAAAATGTTGCAGATGCATGGAGTTCCAGTGAACAAGAATCTGTCTTTCAGAGTCCTGAATCATGGAAAGATCATAAGCCCAGCCCTACTGACAGGAGAGCTTCAGATTCTGTCTTTCAACCAAACAGTCTTGACTTCCCAAAGTCAGATCCCTGGGAGTCTGAATTTGGTCAGCCAGAACTTGGTAGCAATGACATTCAAGGCAAAAAGGAAGAAAGCTTGCAGTTTCAAAACCTGCCCACTGAGAAGTCACATTTACCAAATGCTTCTCCTCAGGGAACAAACCACCTGATAGAAGACTTTACTGCTTTGTGGCAGTCTGGTCATTCTCCAACAGCGATGCCTGAGCCCTGGGGAAACCCTACAGGTGATGGGCAACCAGTGGCTGCCATGTCATTTGCAGCCTGGAGTGCATTTCATAAAGAAGATGATGCTGAAGCTCTAAAAAATACCTGGAATCTTCACCCGACAAGTGGCGAGACACCTGCTTTGAGGAACCCAAATGAGTGGGTGATGGCAAAAAATGGGTATTCTTTTCCTTCAGAAGGCCTGCTGGACAATTCAGCCACTGAGGCAAATAATGAGGCAGCTCCAAAAATCTGGGCCAAGAAGAACAATGACTCTAGGGATAATATCTTTGTATCTGGAAATCCCAGTCCCAGCCTGGATCATACATGGAATAATTCCCAGCCACTAAGGAAAGATCAAAATGGTTTTGTGGATCCTAAAATTAGGGGGAAGGTATATGAAAAGGTAGATTCCTGGAACCTTTTTGAGGAGACTGTTAAGAAAGGAGGATCAGATGTGCTAGCCCCTTGGGAAGATTCCTTCTTAGCATACAAATGTTCAGATTACAGTGCATCAAATGTAGGAGAAGATTCAGTGCCTTCTCCCTTAGACACCAACTACTCCACTTCTGACTCTTACACATCACCAACATTTGCTGGAGAGGAAAAAGAAACAGAAAACAAGCCACTTGCCAAAGAGGAAGTGTGTGAGTCCAAAGACACTGACTCAACTGTAGAAGAAGCTGAAGTTCCTCTGCAATCACTGCAGCAGCTTCCTAGAAATCGAATCGGTTCAGGCCCTGGGAACCTAGCCATGTGGGCTTCATCTCACACAGATGACAATTCTGAAATAAATGCTGCTCATGACACAGATAAAGACTTACTCCATGCTGAGCATGCAGATGAGCAGAACATCTCCATGGAGGATGAGGTGGGGGAAAGCAGCCAGTCCAGCTATGATGACCCCAGTATGATGCAATTGTACAATGAGACAAATCGGCAGCTCACACTTCTGCACAGCAGCACCAACTCCAGGCAGGCAGCTCCTGACAGCCTTGACTTATGGAATGGAGTGATTCTTGAGGACACGCAGTCCACTGCCACGATCTCAGATATGGATAATGACTTGGACTGGGATGACTGCAGTGGGGGGGTGGCAATCACCAGTGATGGTCAAGCGGAAGGATATATGGATGAGAGTACTGAACCAGAAACCCGATTTTCAGTGAAACAGCTGGAACCATGGGGCACGGAGTATCAGGAAGAAAACCAGATAGATTGGGAGCTCCCTGCCTCCACTGAGCATGCCAAGGATACCGCTCCCAAAGAATATCACACACTGAATAGGAAAAATGGGCAGCTAATTGCAAACAGTATTTGGAATTCTGTGATGAGAGATAAAGATGTGTCATCATTCAGGTTACCAGGCCCATCATATATGACAGATTCAGAAGAAAGCAATTTGCCTTCTGAAAGTCCCAGCCATTCAGCAAATGCTATGTACAGTCACATCACAGAAGGGCTAGAAGCCTCTGGAATCAGCGAGTCAGCAGCACACACACCTCGTCCTGATGACCAGGACATGGGGACAGGAACCTTGCCAGGTGATACAGCATCCTTGGTCCCCAAGCTTGAGAACCCAGGACATGTTGCATGCTCAGATCTATGGATAGGTCGTAGTTATAGAAATAGTGAAAGTGAACATGAAGCCCCAGGAGCCTCAAGCAGAAGGTGCCTTGATACAGAGGAGGTGATGGGCTCTGGGGATGATAGTGCCTCAGGGAATTCTGGAGAAGGCGCTAGTGGCCAGGATCTGTCTTCCCCAGTTGCATCTGAATATCAAGAAATCTATGCCGAATCAGGCGAAATCAGCTCTCTTCCAGCCACTTGGAGTCCTCAAACAGAGGAGCCAAAGAAGGCTTTAGAGTATAAGGACACTTATAACCTAGACGCCTGTGATTCACAAACAGAGATGTCCACAAATAACCTGCAGGCAAAGGAGACCTACAAAGAGCCCCTCATGGATCACAGAAATTCTGGGGAAATGACTGAGATTTCAGGTAAGGTGAATTTAACAAAAAATTTATCTTCATCTGCAATGGATCTTGAGAAAGTGGAAGAATATAACATTCTGGAGCAAGAAAGAGTAAATGAAGGGCCACTTCATGAATCTCCCCAAAGCCTTGTTGTTGGGGATGGCTCTGTAGACAGTGATGTGCAGGCCAATTATACAATTTCTGAGATAACTAAGACTCTTGAAGTGAAGAGTGCTGCAAATAGCCTCCCAGGAGCCAGTTCATCTGGAAGTTATGACAAAGACAGCCTTTCCAGTGATGAGTATACACACTCCAGTGCATCGAGTCCGGACCTAAATGATTCTTCAACTGCATTGTCCTCCTCGGCCCATGGACCCGGTACTGAGCATCAGAAAGAGAACCAAGATGAACGGAGTGAACAGAATCACCAACCATCGGAAGTAATAAGCACTGATGGCCAAGTAGAAGTACTTACTGAAATGAAGAATTTAGAGAAAAACAGGATGGATGAGTTTGAAAAGAGCTTTGATCAAAAAGTTCCTAAATTTTTAGAGATTTGGAATGATTCCATCGATAGTGATTCTTTATCCTCTTTATCAAGCCCTGAAACAGGCAAATATTTTGACTATTCAGGTACATATCAGGACAGAAATCTAGTGGTTAGCCATGAGGAGAACCATAAACGTGTTGTTCTTGAAACTGTGCAGCCAGAGGATGCCAAGGTCATTTCAACAAATTCAGGTTCTCATGATAATTCAGTGGGTAATGAAGAGTCAGTAGAGGAAGGCACTCATTTGGTCCCTTGTCAAGTTACTCAGAGTGAATCCAGAGCTTGGGATGCATTCAATGAATCTAAGTTCTTGACCACAGCAGAACCCAACGCTGAGGAGTTTTCTGATTATACAGGTAGTTCAGAACTAGCAGAGAGTGAAAATAAGTCACCCACATCATATGATAGTCAAAGCAGCTCCAATCACTGGCATTTCCCACCACTCACAGAGACTGAAATTCAGATCACAGCAGAGGAGAAGGAGTCACAACCTTCTCCAGAAGCAAGGAAGACAAGAGATGAAATATGGCAAATGTCTCCCAAAACTGAACCAAAGAATGAAGCTCATTCTAAATTAGAAATGCGTGGCTTCTCAGCTGAGAGCAGTGAGTGGTGGAAAGCCCCCTCGTGGGAAGGGAGACCCACTGAGAGTACATTTCAGGGAGTACTGTCTAACTCAAGTGTTGCATTAGTGAGGAATTCTTCAGTATATCCAAGTATGAGTCCATGGAGAGTACCCACCCAGGATGATACTGAGTCCATGCAAACACACTGTGCTAATCCTTTCAGTGACGAACTTCAGCCACCCTTCCTGGGTAGTAATGGGGACAACTCCCATGAGCAACTTTGGAATATCCAACCAAGGCAGCCAGACTCGGATGCTGACCAGTTTAGCCAGCTTGTAGTATCGGACCAAATTAAAGAAAATGATTGCAGAGAGCAAACTTTTATATCTTCTGCTGGTCATGAACTTCCTTCTGAGACACTCACTCAAGAGCAATGTCAGGGTACCATGCTATCTGTCTGGGATCAGCCAGACCCAGAAATTAGTCACTCGGATAAAAATGGACATGTTACAGCTAACACCTCAACTATTGATTGTCAGGAAGCAAATTGGTGGGAACAAGAAAAATCAGACCTTAGTGAGATGACACATTCAAGCACTGCCACACAAAATCTCCCTGCTGTCCATTCTCCCAGCCAGTTGATAAAGAAGTCAGTCTCTGAATGGAAAGGCTCCAATCCTAATGAGGGCCCCCGTGGTACCTTTACTCCAGATATTTTACATGACAGCTTCCAAGAGGGTGGGCAGCTGCCCTCAGCCTCCCCTGACTTGTGGGTGGATGTCAAGCAGCCCTTCAGTCTGAAAGCAGATGGCGAGAATCCTGACATACTCACTCACTGTGACCAAGACAACAATTCTCAGGCTTCCAGTAGCCCTGATATATGTCATGATTCTGAAGCAAAGCAAGAGACTGAGCAGTATGTCAGTGCTTGTATTGGACCTGAAGTGGAACTCAGTGAATTCTATCTCACTGAGTCAAAGATAAATGAAGATCTGAGTCTGCAGCCTGGGCAGGAATCTGTCCCATGCAATTTGGAACTCTTTGCTGAAAACATAATTCCACTGCCTCTGGTTAGCAATCAAGCAAACATAAATGGCTCATCTCAGCCTGCCTCTTCTACAGGTTCTCCTGAGCATTCTGAAATGAATGATGACAACAGTACAGGTTTAGAAGCATCAGGAGAAGGACCTAGCACAGATACAGCACCGGTTTTGGAACTCATTGACAGGACAATCCAAAGGATTGAAAATGTGGGAACTCGGATTTTTGTTACTCACCAGGAGCCAACTATGGAAGGCAACCACTCCTGGGTACCAGAGAACTTTTCTCCTGAAAGTCAGACAGGTATAGGGGCTTTGTCTAACTGTGAGTCACTCTTTGGTCCTGAGACTCCTGCTACAGTTACTGATACTTTGCTCACCTCGGGGACTTGTTTGGATGTAGGTGAAGCTGCCTTTGACCACAGTTTCAGTGATGCCTCCGGTCTTAACACTTCCACAGGGACAATAGATGACATGAGTAAACTGACACTGTCAGAAGGCCATCCTGAAACACCAGTTGATGGAGATGCTGGGAAACAAGATATCTGTTCATCCGAAGCCTCATGGGGTGATTTTGAATATGATGCAATGGGCCAGAACATCGATGAAGATTTAATGAAAGAGCCTGAACATTTTCTCTATGGTGCTAACTTTCCCTTGGAGGAAAATGGTCAGAGGCAGTCAGTGGCACCCTACACCCCTCCCTTTGACTTGTCCTATCTAACAGAAACCCAGCATAGTGCCGAGATAACAGAAGAAGCTGGGTCTCCAGAAGATTTATCTCTGGGAATTGAAGCAGCAGAGATGTTGCTTTCTGCTCTTCCAGATCAAAGTGAGGGAAACCACACTGAGACCAAAAGTGGACAGCCTGGGCACCACCCATTTGTGATGCATATTCATGAAGACCCAGAGTCAGTTTCTTTTCCAGTAGGAGATGCAAGCTCCAACTTTGAGTCATCTCCACCAAACATTGACTGGGAAGTAGGATCAGATAATTCTGACTCACCAGCAGGTGGAGACATGGGACCACCAAATGGTAAGAAACCGCCCGTTCCCTCACCCCCAAAAAACTGCTGCTTCAGTTAAACCAGTGTGATTGTACAAATACTCTTCCTACCAATGTAGGTAAAGAGAAACTAAATCTGCAATGTGCAATAACCAAGTTTTTATAATTTCAGTAAAATCTAGTGCATATAAAATAATTCCTATCTCTGATCATGCATGAGAAAATTAAACAGTTCTACAAAATAGAGGTATTTCTTAAATTACCTTTTTAGATAATCATTTGTAAAGATCACAAATCACACAATGTGTTAATTAAACCTTCCTCTCCTCTCCTCACTTTCACTTTCCACTTTTAGGTGCCAACAAGGGAATATTAGAGTTGGAAGAAGAAAATATAATCCCTGACAAAGAGCCTGAAGAGATAAAATCGGAATATAAAGAAGAAAGATGGACAGGGAAGAATGAAGATCATCATGCAATACACATGGATTACATACTTGTAGGCCATGAACAAAATTCACCCCTGAAGCCAGAGGCCTGTGAAGCAAGAGAAAGTACATCTCAATTAGAGGAATCACACATAGGTTCTGAAGAAACAGGACTGATAGGAACTCAGGTAGAAAGCTTCCCAGATACATGTGAGCCTGCCCCCTTAAATGGAAACAAAGATCATTCTATAGAGAGACTGTCACCCAAAGATGACAAGAGGGTGTCTCTTGGAAGTTCTGCGAAAGACCAGAGTTGGATGGTTTTGGGCTGTGGCAAGGTTAGCCATCCATCACCAGAAGCCAGGGGCTCAGGAACTGATTGGGCTGACAAGACTGTGGAGCCGTTCTCTGATCCATACATGATCGAAGGATCTCACATTGAAGAAATGAAGCCTCTAGAATCTTTAGCTCTAGAGGAAGTCTCTGGTCTGAGCAGCCAGTCACGGAAGATGAAGAACCGAGGTAGAGCTGGCCCAGACACAGTTCTGTTGCAAGCTGTCACCCATGACAATGAATGGGAAATGCTTTCACCACAACAGTCTCAGATAAACAGGATCCCTGGAAGGGAAATGGAGGAGGAGACAGAGTTCCTTGAGCCTGGAACCAGAAAACCAAGACCAAATGGGTAAGCAAAGTGCTAGATTTATTATTTTTCCTGACAACCATTTTATTTAGAAATCAGAGAAATAGTGAAGATCATTGGATATGATAAATGCCCAGGGGATAGGAAGTTTGCTTTTGTAGTTATTGCAAAGCATATCCTCAGTAACAGTAGCTGGTAGAGAACTATAATGAAAACAATAACGTGTACATTTTCAGCCATGAAAGGCCCTGCGTACAGAGTTGGTACTTTCTCTCTGGACTCTCCCAATCCCTCCTACTTCAACACCTGTATGAACTGAAACAGGCAGTTGGAAAGGATACAGTGGCACTAACATTTATTCAGCACCTACTATGTGCAAGGCAGTTGGCATACAGCATCTCATTAAATCCTTAACGCTAGTGGAGGAGAGAAGGGAAGTGGGATGGAGGAGAAGGGACTCAGAATGTCTCTATGACTTCCCCAGACTTAAGTAACTAGAGAGAACACGCTGGGCCTCAAAGATTTCTGCCTCCAAAGCCTGTACCTTTCTGGCTGACACACTGTCTTATAGAGAAGCCACTTTCTGGTTTTATATGAGTACCTACCTTTCTGGTAGAGATAAGAGGACCCCACAGCAGGCTCAAAATCTTAGTGCAAAACATTTATCCCATAATTAGCTGAAAAGTTAGCAAACAATCATCAAATCCATGATTCCATTATTATTCATTCATTCTTGTATTTTTTGAGACTCTGTTCTTACTGTGTTTCTGGGTAGCCAGCAGGCATATGACAGGTAACAGGACAGTATCGCTGCCTTCGAGATTTTGAGCCCTGCTGGAAATGTTTAGAGTTTTCCTTTCTCTTCAGTAGCCCTTATAAAGCCCACCTCCTTCCAGGGGCAAAAGAGAAAATGGTGAAATATGAATTAAGATGATGTTTTCTCTTAAAAATGCACTGGAGGAAAGATATCTTTTTCCTACTCCATTTAGGAGTGTAAAGGACTGCACACATCGTGTGCTCACTGTGAGCCAAGGGATCTGGAACCCAGCCTGGCTCTGCATCCTCACCAGTTCCATATTTTAGGATTAACACCAGGCTTATGTTTCTTTATCCATAACATTAGTAGGGCTGGATAATCTCAAGCCTTCCTTCAAATTCTATGGACTTTATTTGTGTAGAAACAGTATGTGTCCAAGATAACTTTGACATTCACAAGCTATATTCCTTGAGGTAAGGAACAAAGAAAGCAGAAGGAATAGCAGAGGCATATTGAGAAATGCCATAAGGAGTTAAAACCTATACCATTTTCAAGTTCAGCTTCAGAAACCTAGACATTTTCTTTCTAATCTTTCTTCTTCCTGTCAAGCTATTTCCTTCCAGAGAGACCCCAGATCTGTTATCAGAAAGAGAGCAACAGATGGATCCCAGCAGCCCTTCTGGCACTGTTATAGACTGAGATGAAAACTCAGGCAGCCATGAGCTGGCTGAGCTACTGTTTGGCTTCTTGTCTGAATTTTGCACATACTCCTGAAAACCAACAGATGATACTCCGAGTTCAGTTGTGCCATGAGCACCTTTTCTTTCAACCAGATTTCTCTGCTTATTCCTTTGGGCTCAGCCCCTTTTGTGATAAAACTTTTCTCACAATGAAGGGCTGGGAGAGATTTCCCCACTGACATTGCGGTTGTTACCTTTTGCATAATTTACCCTGAATATATTGAAAGTTTCCCTCTATGATACTTTTGGGGATGATACAGGATTGTCCAAAACAGTGGTTCTCTAAGTGGGACATCTGTACCTCTTGAGTGCTTGTTAGAAATGCCAATGATCACACACACACACACACACAGATGCACCACCTCCCTCTAGCTTCAGGAAGTCCGGGGTGTGGCCAGCTCTGCTAGAGCCCTTCCTCCCAGTTACTTGTTTATGCCCTTCAGCTTGAGGGCTACTGTTCTAAATCATACTCCTGGCCTTCAAAAAGCTTAATGTTTATTTAACTAAGGCATTAGACATAGGTGAAACGGTAGATACTAGTCAAGATGGTTTATGACCAACGTCAGTTTAAATACAAGCAGCTAACAATCATGGGCATTTGGTAGTAGACCAGATACTAGGCACTTTAGATGCACTATCTCACTTGACACAGGCAACAGTGTGAGGTGAGATCATATGAGGGAAAGAATGATAAGAAATGTCTACCTAGTGTGGCGCTATGGAGCCAGTACCAGGGATGACTTATTATCTATCAGACACAAGTGGCAAGTATCCCAGGATACCTTAAGAAACCCATGAAATGTACCTTCTTTGAAAGTCAAAAGTAACAAATGATTATACTCCTATATTCGTCTTTATACCAAAATAGTTCCAAACTAAATTTTAAGGAAAGAAGGACTCATGACTATAGGAAGGCGCACAAAAAGCCCCAGGGTGACTAAAAGGTACAAATAAAAGTATGAGTGTTCAGGGAAGATCATAATTTGGAAAGGTAAAGAAGGGGCTAAGAAGCTGGCTAAGGCCAGTGGCCAACGAACTGGGAAAAATAAGATGAAGGAAATTGTGGAGACTGGAAGGTAATCCCAGAAGCAATGCAGTCATATATATATATATATATATATATATATAGAGAGAGAGAGAGAGAGAGAGAGAGAGAGAGAGAGAGAGAGAGAGAGAGAGAGAGAGAAACTCATGGGATTATAAGGTGGGCAAGTCCAAACTCTGGAGGGCAGGTCAGCAGCCTAGAAACTCAGGCAAGAGTCAGTAATGAACTCAGTCCAGATTCTTGGGGCAGCAGGCTGGAAACTCAGGCAGGATTCTGTGTACCTTGTAGTCTTGAACAGAATTCTTCATGAAAGTTCAGACTTCTCTTGGCCTTCGGCTGACTGAGTGAGGTTGGCCCACATTGTGGAAGGTAACTTGCTTTATTCAGAGTCTGCTGATTTTGATGGTAATCACTTCTAAAAAGGATCTTTACAGCAACATCTATACTGGTGTTTGACATGGGAGTCACAGCCTGACTAAGTTGGCAAGTGACATTGACATTAACCATCACAGGTTATAGTCAAAAGCAAATCATATGCTAAGCAATCATCAAACCATTCAAAATGTCATACTCACCATCCAAATTATATACAGTTGTGACAGTTGAGCCACAAATGTACAATGTACTGGCTCTCTGTGGGTGCGGGGTGAGGAAACAGCTGTGTGTGGTGATGAAGGGAAAGAAAAAGGACAGAAAAAAGTGACGAAGCTGCTATCTAATCCTGTAGAGGGAATGCTGGGATGAGGGATGGGTGGGACTGTTGCCATTGCCATGAGTGTCTGAAATACGGTCCTGTATTTGAAAGTGACCGGGCCCTCCTATTTGCTGAGATAGACTTTGTTTCCTAGCTCTGTGAGTTGAGGTGTTCGGGATCCCTAAAATAAAAATGACCTTCAAAACAATATATTCCATATTCCACACATAATCTGCTTCTATGGTGATCTCTATGTATTCTGTCTTTCTGAATTAGAAATTTTGAACTTTTTCCCTGTCTCACAGAATATAGGAGAGAACTCATCTTTTCCTCTACGAGTGACTCCATTAGGCCTTTTTATGTTTTTCATGAGAGCTTCTGAAACCAGGCTTTTTCCATCTATGCCGTACCTTTGGGGAGTTAGTACATTGGTCTCCCATGAATGTCAAAAATGAAATCAGATAAGGAAATAATCCACAGACTCTTTCCTGTCACTGTTGTGTGATGGAAACTCTGAGAAGGATGCACTGGTTGAGCATAGACAGCCTCCCTTTCTGCATCTTGTTGTTTTGAAAGTCTGTATCCAGTTCTGAATAATATTCACCGTTGCTCAGACATGAGTCGGTATTCTATAAACTCCGTCCAACTCTTACTTATTCACTATTTTTTGGCTTTTCCATGAACCAAACATGGAAGACTAAACTTGGCACTAACTCTGTTAACTTCTTTCACAAGTGATCACGTGCTGTGCTCTGCTGTGTTGGTTGGTGGTGTTATGTTGATAGCTGTCTCACCCAGAGTCCTATAAAACTGGGAGAGATGGTGCATGCCTGTAATTCCAGCTACTCAGGGGACTGAGGCAAGAGGATCACAAGTTTCAGGCCAGCCCAGGCAACTTAGTGAAATCCTGTTTCAAAATAAAAATAGAAAGGGCCGAGAATGCAGCGTCGTGGTAGCGTGCTTGCCTAGCGTAATTGATGCCCTGGGTTCAATCCCCAGTATGGGAAAAAAAATCCCTTACATTTACAAGTTAATTTCTTCCTTTCTCTCTTTCTCTTTGCCCCTCTCCCCCACCTTTGCATCTCTGCATTTCTGGCTAGTCCTACCCAGAGCAGGTTTTCAATAAGTGCTTCCAGATTAATGAATATATTATTTTCTTTGGTCTACCTAATTGCCATTTGAAATGGACAGAAAAAGATTTACTATCCCCAACCCATTTCCCAGTACTCCAAGCAAAATGATGTCATAAATGAACTGCTAATATCATCCAGAAGTGAGAAGGGTGAAGTTGCCACTTAAACTTATGTCTTCTCACTTCTAGCCAAGTGCTTGTGAGTGAAATGCAGCTGCTGAAACAGACATTTCTCTTGACACTTTTATAGACTGATGAATTTATTCCTGTTCTCCCATTGTCCCCTTGAAAGACGCATAAAGTTGAATAGTTCACGTTCCCAATGAGATATCTGGAGAATGATTGAGCCAAGACTTCCTCAGAATCTTCAAACAATCTTGGGACTTATGGAGCTCTTCTGAGCCCTGAGCATCTCTTTCCATCTGCTGCAAACTATGGATAGTTCCTGCTACCACATGAGTGGCTTCTTCCTATCTGGGGTGTATGGGATCAGCTCAAGCAGCCCGAGGCAGAAGGAAAGCAAGAAAATCAAATTCTCTTGGTATTCTTTTAAGTTTCCCAAATATTCATAGGTGTGGTATTTTGTGGTGAGGGATTGGTAGCAAGATACAGTCTGAGTGCCAAGATGGGGTGGTACCATCCAGCTGTCCTATGAGAGGAATATCCACAAAGGAACCTGCCTGGGCTGTGCTGACTTCTAGTTGGAGGAAGAATCAAAGGAGCCTCTCTGGCTGGAACCTCATAGTGTCAGAATTGGTGGCAGATCTCCGTCAGGAAAAAACCTTCCATGAAAATTGGTGACATTTGAAGAAGGGAAGAAATCATGCCTTTCTAAAGTAGGGTGTACTTGTATACCAGGGGCTCAGCAGGAAAGAGTTGACACATTCAAATTAGGAAAATCCAAGGGACACTTAATAAAGGAAGGGGAGCAGCAGCATCTCACCTTCTGAAGTGTACAGAGATATTTTTGCACAGAATTAAGCAGCTGTTTCTTTGGTGCTTTGCAGGATTTGTGTCCAAGATGTGAGTGAATCTTTTTAGAATGAAGGCCATCAAAAAAATCAGTGCAGGATTGGGTTGGCTTTGGAGAAATCCAAGCTGCTTATTCTGTACCTGCAACAATTTGGCCCCTCCCTCTTGGGAGTATTTGCCAATATCTGGAGACATTTTGATTGTCATACCCTGGGTGGGTGACAGTGCTGTCAAACACAGCTAGACATCCTACAATACGAAAAACCTTCCCTCAACAAAGAATTATCCAGCCCTTAGATGTCCATAGTGCTAAAGCTTAGAATCCTGCTCCATTTCATTGCTTTATTTTTCTTCCTATTCCATGTTTTTTCTCTGAAAAGATCTTCCCTTTATTGATTTAATTGATTTTTGATATCCATGTCTACCTATAAGAATACAACCTGTCAGAAAGCAGAAGTTTGGTTTATCTTGCTGGTGTTTAGAAAACACCTGCCCAGTATTAGGTGCCCACAAATATATCTGATTGGATAAATGGAAAAAAAGGGCAGTTTGTTTAATATAATTTGCTTTAAATGAAGATGTAAAAATTTCAGGTGTTCTCTGTTTCTTTCTCCAAGGGAGATGTACTAGGTCATCTTGAGAGTAATGTGCATCTTTCTTTTATAAAGTTGCAAATTCCTCTTTCCTTCCTTTTGAAATTTGAGGCCATAGCTACCCTTTTTCTAGTGTGGCAGTACCTCTGCTCACTATGATTCCTCTACAATCCTTGCAGCCTTTTAGCTTCCTTTGAGGGCTGTTACTCATTTCATTCAAGCTCGTGGAGAGGAACAGGCCTG
The DNA here is from genome assembly GCF_053883595.1 of Heterocephalus glaber. Taxonomy (NCBI): domain Eukaryota; kingdom Metazoa; phylum Chordata; class Mammalia; order Rodentia; family Bathyergidae; genus Heterocephalus; species Heterocephalus glaber. Next base: position 59,861,106 of record NW_028258317.1, on the reverse strand, counting down.
CCTACTCAGCTTTTTCTTGGTCATGTGTTGTGCACACCGACGCCATCACAATTCCTTAAGTTGGAGTGTCCTTTTGCTTATTAGAGAAGAAAAATTGTCTGCTCCACCATCTCTTACACCATCAAGTCAAGCAGCAGTTGACAAGATATAATATCAAGACCTTTGTTATTTTTATTTTTTTAAACCTCAATTGATTAAATAATCATCTGAAAGTACTAACTAGGCTCTCAGAAAATAACTGAAACTTCTCTGCAGATTTTGCCATCTATCATGCCCTTTTTGTCAATATAATGACCAGGATGCTAGCTATTGCATTTAAGCAGTAATTCTTCTTGAGAAAAATAAATGTAACTGCCTTCATATAAGAATAAGATAATGTATCTCCTCAAGTGCGGACTCTGAGATAGGACTGTTTTGCCCTGGCACAATCTGGGAGTCCATCCTGCAAGACAAAAGGAAGTAGCACTGCTGACAGCCAGTGTCCCATAGTTCACAGTTAGTGAGGTATTAAACATTTTAAAGGCTTCCGTGACCACCCTGATGGCATAACTTAGTTACTTTTCATATCAACTGGTGACTTTTAAAACATTTTAAAACAATCAGATACAGAGTCTCTTCTACCCACTGTTCCTGTTTCTGTACCTCTCAATTGGTGCCTTTTCCACCTGGGGAGAGAAGCCCCTTCTGTGAGCCAGCATTTCATAAAGATCTTTCAGCTTGGAGCCACCCCACCCTTCCCAGCACCTCCAGGCTCACCGTGGCTTTGGGAAATCCTCCTATACTTGTGCTAAACTTCTGCCTGCCACAGTGACCTTGCCAGTGGACCCCCTTCTGTTAACCCCACCTCTGCCTCCTCCACAGCTGAAAGCTATCTGGGCCCTGAGAAGTTATTTCATAACCATTCAGAATTCTGAGGACTCTGTCAGACTTTTGCTTAAGATAAACAGTCCCTCCTTACTTTTCTCTCTTCCTCACTGCTCCTCCCCAACAGCCACAGGGAGGACATTAAATGCGTTTAGGAATAGGAGCTGGATGAGATCAGGTGCATTCAGGGTGGTATGGCTGTAGACTTCATACCAGCCCTCAGGAGGCTGAGGCAGAAGGATCAGTGCAAGTGCAAGGCCAGCATGGGCTATATAGTGAGTTCAAGGCCAGCCTGAACTACACTGTGAGACCCTGTCTGAAAAAACAAATGAACAAAAGAATGGGAACTAGCTGGATGTGATGGTACATACTTGTAATACCAGTGCCCTGAGAAGCTGAGGCAGGAAGATTCCAACTTCAAGCCCAGTCTGGGCAAGTCAGCAAGACCCTGTCTCAAAATAAAAGAAAATATAAGGGCTGGTGGGGTCTATCTCAGTGAGATGACTATGTATTCAGTTCCCAAGAGGAAAAAAATGGAGCTAGCGCCTTTTAAGCATGACCATCTTCTAGTCCCCTGTCCTCCCCACTCACCTCTACTAGAAGTAAGATCATATAATGACCTTTCTAGTTACTTTGCAAAATGACTTTTTTGCCTAATTATGACTAGAAAATTTTGCTTTACCTGATAATATATTTTCCCTAAAAATTATACAAATTAATATAAAGCCTAAATTTTTATGAAAATTTAGTTTTAAAAATTAATTAGAAGTTGTGCTAAAATTTTCTATGATGTTCCTTTCTATTGCTTAAACATTTTGTAAATATTTTATTTGCTTTACCTATATTAATATTTCCACTGGCATTTTTAGAGTTAATATTGGCAGCATTTGTTTAGGGTTTATTTTAGCTCTCTAAATAAACAGGTTATCTCGCCATTTCAGGCAACATTATTATTACTGCCCATCTTGCGGAGGAGCTGGATGAGGCATCTTTCAGTGTAGTCACAGGACAGCTTGCTAATAAGGGTGGAAGTCAGATTTGAATTCCAGCCTTCTGTCTCCAGTGCCCTCCTGCACCGGGACTCGGCTAGCCAAAGCTGTCTGGATCTTAGGCCAGCTTCTGACTCTCTCTAGAGCCCCTGTTGGACTTCTTCATGTGTCCTGCTATGCTTCTGGGGGCCACTTTATTATCTTGAACAGTGTTCATTAAACAAAAATAAGTGCATTGCATCTTATATGGCTGTGCTGTGAAGCCACAGGGTGTATGCATATGCGTGTGTGTAAAAGATTTCAGGAACTAAATCCCTTGCCACCTCCCATCTCACTCAGGATTAGGAAGGACAGCAGTTTTCCTGAGCTGACATAAACATCAAGAGGGCTTTTTTTTTTCTTTTCACTCCACCAGCTGGGCAAAGAGTACTTTATATTCCCCAATAAAACTCTGCCCAGTTGCAGTCCATCCCCAACCAGGGCACGTTAGTGGCTGGTGCCCTGGGAGATCTGGGAGGCAGGTGATTATCCTTATTTAGATGTGCCAGGGATCATGTGACCAGAAAATGGAGGCCAATCTGTATTTCTAGTTAACTGCTCCAGCAGGGAGATGCTGAAGCGTCGCGGTCGCGCAACCTTCTCGCTCTCCCGCTAAGAAGCCTCCTGCCACCTTCAGAAGGTAGGTGGGTCCCGGTGTGGCTTTAGGAGGCTCGCACGGCCACGGCGAGCGAGCGAGCACGGATTGCAGTGTTCCGCGGAGCCTCTCGCCGCTGACGCTAAGTTGGAGGGTGGGGGGTGAGGAGGCCGAATCCCGCCCGGGCCCTGGCCGCTGACAGGGGCAGCTGCTCTTCCCTCCGATCAGCACTGCAAGGGCTTCCTCCCTATGCACGCGCGCCCCTTTCCCAGCTGGCAGGTAATTAGCAACCAGACCACAGAATTACAATCATTTCTTATTCCTTGACGTCTATGATGAAAATGGAAAAATCAAAGGAAGTGAAACTGTTTAGGGCTATTGCCTAATGAGTAGTGTAATGTCTATTTGGATTACTTGACAAGCATGGTAACCAGCATAGAGTAAAATTTAAAAAATATTATTCCGAAAAGTTATCGAAGCCAGTGGCATCCCTTCTTTATTTTTCTCGTGAAGCTTGTATCCGCTAAAGCTCACCTGAGTTCTAAGCTGCAGAAACAGGTCATCCTCAAAAAGGGCTTATATTGTTTGTTCTCTTTGTCTCTTCAGAATCAAAGTATTTCAGAAGGAATACTTACAGAATATCGATATTACATTGGGAAACTGAGTTATGTGAGGAACTTACAAAGATTACCACCTGATTAATTTCAACTGAGAAATACATAGCTCCTTATATTCCCATGTAGAAACTAGAGGGGGAAAAACACAGACTCTCACCTAGTTAAAGTGATTTTAAAGTATGGTTCTGCATGAGATAGGAGGACTGGCCTTGTTGAGTTAAAGAAGAGGTACATGATTTCCACACACAGGCCCTGTCTTTGATGTGCATGCTTGACTTGGTTTCAGGGATATGGAAACTGCTATGGGAGTGTAGCTGTCGGGACCCTTGTCAACCTGAGGACTGCCCTGGGCCCCTCCTGGAGGGGAAAAAATAGGAGCTGATCCAAATGAGTATTTTCAAAATCTTCATTTGATGATAGTTTTTAAAAAAAATATAATTGATAATATTCACAGAACATAAAATCTGGAATAATTAGATCAAAATAGCGATTTTTAAATGGCCCATGGAATTCCTCCTGATAGACAGATTTCTTGCCTAAGGGAAAAAGTTGCTTTTATAGAAATGTCTTTATTGGCAAATTAGACACTTTGAGACTAGGGAAAGCCTTGTACTTTCAAATGTCTTAGGCCTTGCTGAAAGAGAGAGAACATGAAGCTTTGTCATCTTCAGCCAGCAGCACCTAAACATCCTCAGGAGATTTAGCTTCCTGTTGCAAAGTTACCCTTTCTGTCCTAAATAAAGTCTCATGCCTTACAGATACTTAAAAATAAGGAGCCAGAGTCTCCTTCTCATTAACAAGAACTCAGATGAACTGTTCTCCGGTGGAAAGGCCTGACTCTCTTTGGTACATCCTAGTGAACTTCCGTTTATTTTCCATTTGCTTTTTCATGCTTGATTGGCTTGGTACTCCAAAAAGATTTGTCTCTTACACGCAAAGGGTAAAAGACCACAGTGCTTTCTTGTACTTAAACTTCTACTGTTTAGCTAAGTATGAGCTATGCACATAAACCTCAAGGTGTGAGGTTTGTACTCAGAATAAGTTACAATGTGAAAGCTTGGTTTCCTTACAGCAAATAAAAACTGTTTTTACCTCCTTGGCTAGCCTGGAGTTGCATGCCCTTTTGTTTGTCATGTCAAGATTTTGCAGACCAAGTTTCATTCAGAGTTGTATTTATATTTGGGACTGATTCTCAATTTCTTTGCAATTCTATTTCAGAGTATAGTTGGGAAAAAGAAGGGGTTAAAGGGGAAAGAAGCAAAAGGCAGTCTGATCCCTGGTACTCTGGCTGTATCAGGGTTTTCAAAAAATATTCGATATGGCTCCTTCTGATTTAATAGTGGCAGGCATCGTGGTATTGGGGGCTGGTTGCCTAAGAGGGACAGATGTTCCCAGTGTCTGAGTGCTGTTATCATTGGAAGGCCGTTGCCAAAGTTGGCTCTATCTTACTCTGGTAGCAGACTATTTACCTGGAATTTTGATAGTTTCTTCATTCTCTGTATTGTTCTTGCAAACTAAGGCTCAAATGCTGAAGTAATATACGCTGAAATAAATCTTAATTCATTTTGATTTATTTCTTGAGCTTGCAGGCAAGAAATTGAACCTTAATTAGAGTGACTGAGCAGCCTATGATCACTGAGTCAGTGGCTGATCTGGGCTCAAAACCTAGGGGTCTTAGGACTTGATCGTGTGCTACTACTTCTCAGCTCAGGGCCTCTGAAAAGCTCTTAGCAAAATCTAGTCCATGTATTTAAATTTCTTGTGACTTTAAAAAAGATTCTTTGATACTTCTATTTTCAGAGTAAGGTGGTATTTTCCAATTCCTTTACAACCCTTGCACTTGGCATACATTTTGGGAAAACGAAACTGAACACCACTGTCAGAACTTGTGCATTTATTTTGAACAGGGCGCTATCCCTAAGGACTGCATGTGATACAAAGGCAATTAAGATGCAATCTCTTACCTCACCCTAGTGGGGAGGCGGTGGTAGCAAATGGCTTGGAAAGGGCAGAGTGAAGTCACTTCCATAAGAGAAAAAACCAGTGGTGTCAAACCTGTGGCACTCATGCTGCAGTGGGCTATTTGTATCACTGAAAGATCTGAAAGGTACGCCATCACTGACAGTGGGGCTCTGAGTGCCTGAAAGTAAGATAATATTGCTCCATTTTCTTTGTTGTAGAGGCCCAGATTCATTGGATAGGGTAGATTTATCAGGGGGGAAGCATCTCAGCTGGAGAGAATATGATAAAGCAAGTGAAAGAGTCAGGAGAGCTATCGGTTGGATTTGGGAGACTAAGAATTTGATTTTGCATGAAACATACAGCACTTAGGGAAACCAAGGGTGGATTGATGTAAACATTTGTCTTAAAAGTACCATGTCAGCCATGGGAAGCCAGTGTCTTTTGAGCTAGGTTTTGTGATTGGCAATGTATTGTAGTGTTGTGGATGAGGGACACAAGCTGGGAGGAGGTAGTCTATCTGAAACATAATCAAGGCTGGGACAGTGCCTGGGATGGAAAGAAGAAAGGCAGTCCCACAACTGCAGGCATGAAGAAAACTATAGTATTTGAAAACAGAGGGAGTTGAGCCTACTAGGGAGGTACCTGAAGAAGAATTGGCAAGCTTGGTGGGAAGTCATTATCTTAATCATCATAACTAGGAGCTGGCATCCTTACTGAGTTACTCCGTATAAATTAATGTAAGTAAGGTGAAGAGCGCCTGGAATTCTCTCCTCACCAGAACAAGATAGAGCCGACTTTGGAAGTGGTACTTGCTGAAAGTGGAAACCAACATCTGATTCGTCAGCCTTAGGGTATGGTTCCAATAAGTCTGGTCGCCAAGACTGCGCTTCCACTAACAACATATGAGCACTAACCCCTGCATTTACTGTGGTGTTCCTGTTGGGGTGGGGTATAAAGGCCTTTGGTTATGGTCTTCCCTCCCTGGCAATGGTTGTGTGCCTCTCATCCTACAGAGAGAGGCTGGAGAACAGGATCAGGCCAAATGCTGCCCACAACCAGCTGTGAAGAGATTCTGACTCGCAGATGGTAAAAACAGGATGAGTCTTGATTGTGGTCAAGGGGCTGGATGGTGAGAAAGCAGGGAGAAGGGGTTCAGGAAAGCTCAAATATACTCTGTCCTTACTATCCCTCTAGTTTACCCACAAGACCAGGTATCACCTCAACTGGAGGCTCCAGCTGCATCCACTCCATCCATCCAGGCAGCTGGTGGAACTACTCCTCACCAAAACTCCATAGCTGCCTCTCATGGCATTTAAACCCTCCTGTGTTGCTTTGTGTGAACTTACGTGTGTCTTTTCCTCTTTATCCTTCTAGATTTTAGACTTTTGGAAAGCAGCTGTGTCTCTGATTTTTTCTATTTGTAGTACCCCCACTCCCCTCCCCAGACAAGTTTAACACTTTCCCAGCACTCAAATGTTTATTGAATCCTTACCCAAACAAATTGTTTGAGAAACAAGCAGGGAACATCAGGCAAAAGCTACACCTGTCAAAACTTGTGGAAAATTGGTTTGGAACCGTAGACAGATAACTGCAATGGTTTAGGTATAATTTTGCCTGGAAACACAGATTTTTTTCAAAACCTCTTCCACCTTAAAAATTGAGACTTGAACACATGCTTCCCATACTGTTTCAGAAAGCAGGATGTAGGATCATCCAAACCCAACACTGAAAGTTCCATTCATTGAGCCACCACTGCCCATGAAGCCAAAGAATCAGCAATTGTATTTTTCTGCATTCAACTCCCAGAAATATCCAGGAAAGGCTGACAAAAGTGGAAGATCTAGAAATAGCTCTTCCTAAAATAAAACAGGAGTGAAACCACCAGAAACCCAAGAAAGCAGCTGAGCAGGGGGTAGAGGAGGACAAGTAAAATAGAGAACAATGAAAGCAGAAATTATTGGTCTATAAAAGGCAATATTGATGAAGCTGGGGTAAGGATGTAGCTCAGTGGTAGGGCATGTGCCTAGCATGTACGAAGGCCTTGGTTCAATCTCAGTAGTGAAAAAAAAAAGGATAGATAGATAAGTAGATAGGAAAAAGTAAGATTGGGATGGAGTCAAGCAACATCCCTGGGCAGGCCATGGGAAAGCTTTCTTTGTGCCTAAATTTAGGGGTGATCAAGCCTCATGTCATTGCTCTAAAGGCAAAAAGTGATTTCCTATGATGAGCCTGTCACCACATTTTTTATGTGCTTCCCAGTTTATTAGCACAAACTTGTTTTTCACTAGCTTCATGGGTGTGTAGCTGGTCTTAGGCTGTTAAGTTTATTTCTTAGTACCAACTTTTATCTACCAGCAAGAATCTGGTAATCAGAAAAATGTAAGTGATGTGTAAAACAGTCATGAAACTCCTTGCTATAATTCTGTGGACAATTATTTAAAAGCATAAGCACATTTTCTTTCTAAACAGCGGTCTACATTATACACAATGGAGACATACCAATGACAAAGAAACAGCTAAAGGATCAGTTCTCCTAGTGAAGTTGACAGAGCTGTGTGATTACTGAACATGTCCCTCAGGAGAGTGTGAAATTAATCAAGTCTTGTAAATTAGCTTTGTAGAGTGTGATTATACTATGCGGTGGTGTACATGTAAGTAAGGATATTTTTGTTTCAAGGAGCCTAACTTGGGTTATGTTTTACTCTCCCTCTACATCACTTAGGCAGCCATGGGAGGTTTTTCTAGTAAAGGAAGAAGCTGAGGGACCCATATGCTCCTTCCAGAGTACTCACCTTGAAACTGAGTATGCTGGTGACACTGTATTAGTTTGCTAGGGCTGCCATAATAGGGGAGGTACCACAGACTGGATGGCTTAACAATAGAAATTTATTTTCTCACAATTTTGGAAGTGAGAAGTGTGAAGTCAAAGCATTGGCAAGGTTGATTTCTTTTGAGACTTGTGTCTTTGGCCAGCACGTGGCTGCCTTCCATCCTTGTCTTCCATGGTCGTCTCTTTGTGTATGTTTGTGTCCAAATTTCTTCTTAAAGGACACTAGTCATGATAGATTAGAACCCACACTAATGATCACATTTTAACTTAATTATCTCTGTAAAATCCTTTCTCCAAATATATTCATTCACATTTTGAGATACTAGAAATTACGACTTCAATGCATGAATTTTAAGGGACAGAATTCATCCCCTAATGGATATCCTTAGGACATCATGGTGGCTGTTCTGGGAATCTCTGATGGTTCTGTGATTGGTGACAGCCCCCAGATCCAGGAAATCATATTTCATATTTCAGTAATGAGTGGAAGCATCACTTTAGGAGTTCTAAGTTCACCTGTAAGACTCACAACAAATATAGAAAACTTAATTTAGCCTTAACCCTTCTAAATAATGAGTAAAAGTGGTGGTAAAAGTAATATTGTAGTAGATTTTTTTGTCAAACACTTTACTCATCTTTTTGAAATGTGTCTAACACAATATCTTGGTTCACAAATGGTTCTGTTCACAGACAATTCAGTTCATCAAAATTTTGCTTCTATTTATGAACTCTGCATTGGGTAACAAACATGATGGTGGCCACCTTCCCTGCTCTGACACATGGGCATGGCTTCTTCTACTTGAGACTGCAGTCACAGACAGACCTGTGCACACTTACTGTGGAGCTCTTTTGTGTGATTTTTTAGCACATACAGTTCTGTACAGCACTATTCGATCCAGTGTGGCTCCAAAGAAAGTGCAGAGGAAGCATAGCAGTAAAAAGAAAGTGCAGAGTGGTAATGAAGGTAACCAGATTATGCAGAGCAGTAATAAAGGTAAAAGTGCAGTGCAAGAATGGTAAGAAGAAGGTTTTGAAGAAAATAACCATTGAATTGAAAAAGGAAATTGTAGAAAAGCATGAGCATAGTATTCGTGTTCCTGATCTGGCCTTGGAGTGTAAGATGGTGAAGTCGACAATCTTGACTATTTTGAAGAATAATGATGCCATCAAAGAATCTGATGTGGCAAACGGAGTAATGATGTTAATCAAGCAGAGGACACAAGCGCTGGGAGAGGTGGAAAAATCTTTGTGAGTGTGGTTGAATGAGAAACAGCTGGCAGGGGATAGTGTTATTGAAGCTATGATCTGTGAAAAGGCCAAGAAGCTGCACAATGGTTTACTGCAGGAACCACCACACACACACACAAGTGCAACAAGTCATGAATTTAAAGCCAGTAGAGGGTGGTTTGATAAATTCTTCAAGAGAAGTGGCATCCACAGTGTGATTAGACATGGTGAGGCTTCCAGTTCTGACAAGGCCACTGCAGAAGACTACAAGATAGAATTTGTGGAATTCATGAAGGCAGAAGGATACTTGCTCTTCTGGAAGAAGATACTGAACTGAACTTAGATCTCATAGGAAAAAAGGCACTGCTGGGGCACAAGGCCATGAAGGACAAATCGACCCTTTTCCTATGTGGGAGTAGAAGTGCTGATCTGAAGATTAAGCCATTACTGGTGCACCATTCCCAGACCCCCACACACATTCAAGGAATGGAACGTGAACAAGGCCAGGCTGCCTGTCATGTGGAGGGCCAATGTGAAAGCTTGGGTCACAAGGCAGTTGTTCAGGGAATGGCTGTATGAGGTGTTCGTACCCACTGTTAAGAAATATCTTTCTGACAGTCGACTGCCTGAAAGATGCCTTCTGATGCCCCCCCACACCCTCCAGCCTCGGTGGATGATTTGGATGATGCCAAGTATGACTTCACAAAAGTCACATTCCTCCCCCCAAACATGACACCTCTTCTGTAACCTATGGACCAGCAAGTGATCTGCAACTTCAAGAGGGTGTACACAAAGGCGCTCTTCACCAGGAGTTTTAATGTCACTGGAGAGATGTCCTTGACTCTGAAATAATTCTGGGAGAAACCTTTTAATGTCTCCACTGCATCAACTTCATTGGCAAAACCTGGGAAGATGTCATGTGCTGGACCTGCAACTCAGGCCGGAGGAAACTGTGGCCAGAATGTGTCACTGAACATGACTTAGAAGGGTCTGATGCACAGGTAGTGGAGGAGCTTGTGTCCATGGGCAAGAAGAGTATGTGTCAGGATGTCGATGGTACCGACATAAGGAGCTTGTTGAGGACCATAAGGAAGCTAACTTAGGTCTGTTAGACCCCAACCACTTGGGAAGGAAATGAGAGTGAAAGAGAAACAGAGGCAGAAAAGGGAGGTTGGGATTCTACAATTGCCCTGCAGTTGAAATGCTGTCAGTGCTTTCTGCCTTTCCTTTCCCCCTCTTACCTGCCTCTGAACAAAGCATTCAGGGAGGAAGACTACCAGAAGAGATAAACTCAAGAAGATTTCACAAAAATGACCTTGGACTCATAGAAGTGAACAGAATGGGGGTTACCAAAAGCTGGGGTTTCAGGGCAAATGAGACTGGAGAGCTGCTGATCAAAAGATACAAAGTTTCGGTTAATAAAGTGTCAGTGATCTATTGCATAAAATGGTGACTATAATCCATAATAATTCATTGTATATTTCAAATTATAAGTACACTTTAAATGTTTTCACCCCCAAAGTATATTGTTGAGGTAAAGGATTTATCAGTTAGGCTTGATTTCATCATTCTACAACATAAATATATGTGAAAAAATTCAATTGTATCCCATAAATATATAATATATCCAATTATGGTTTGTCAAAAATATGTGTATAGTTCTGGGGCATGTTCCTTTTTCTACATATTTTTTCATTTGCATTTAGGATAGAGAAGTGATGTGCACAGTGCATTCATCTGACAAATATAGGAGAGTCAGCCAATTTGAAGGATCACTCCCCTGGTACTTCAAACAAGAGTGAACCCTGTATTTATAAAGAAAAAATATACCACATGGAAGCTCCCTGGGAGCGAGGGCTTTGTTCGATCACCTTTACATTCACAGAATCTTTAAGTGGCTCCCAGCCCATGATAAGAACCAATAAATATTTGTTGAATGAATAAAAAGAGAGGAGAAAAGACATCCATATTTTTCCCAATCTATTTTGTCAGACCATTTTGGGTGGCCAATGGCAAAACCCCAAGTTTTTCATGTGTTTTGTACGTGATGTTTCCGGGGTATGATATACCTCATTACGGGGATGGTTTAGAGCAGGTTTTTGATGAGTCAGGTGCAAAATGGTGCCTAAAATGAAGAAGGGGTGAAATGTCAGTTGTCCCAGAAATCAAATTTTAACACACATAAGTAGGTGGGGCAGAATAGAGACCATTTCTTAGGTCCCAGAGCACAGTCCTCTTGTCAGGCTGCAGCTAGCAACTCCTAATCTGAAAGTGTTTTCTGAGCTTAGAAAAGCCTATCTTCTGCTCACTTCCAGGACATCTGTTTTGTTTTTCTTTCTTAAAGACATAATGTAAAATATACCATTTAACCATGGTAAAGTATATAGCTCAGTAATGTTCTGTGTATTCACATTGCTGTGCAATGGATCTCCAGAAGTTTTCATCTTGCAAAACAAAAATTCTATCCTTAGCTCTCCATTTCTCCTTTTCTTCAGACCCTGGCACCTACGGTTCTACTTTCTGTTTCTATGAGTGTGGTTACTGTCAGTAGTTCAGATAGGTGGAATTATGCACTGTTGTCTTTCTGCAATTGGCTTATTTCATTTATCACCACGTCCTCAAGATTCGTCCATACTGTGATCTGTAAAAGAACTTTCTTCTTTTTAAAGGCTGAATAGTATTCCATTGGATGCCTATACCACATTTCTTTATCTATTCATCTAGCCTCAGGCACTTGCATTGTTTCTGCCTATTGGCTACTGTGACTGAATCTGCTATGGCTGTGGGTGTGCAAATATCTTTTCAAGTTCCTACTATGAAATCTTCTGAATAGATAACTAGAAGTGAAATTTCTAGCTCATATGGTAATTCTATTTTAATTTTTGAGGGACTGTCATACTGGTTTTTGTAATGGCTGCACAACTTTGTGTTCCACCAGCAATGTTCAAGTGTGTCAGTTTCTCAACATCCTAGCTAACAGTTGTTACTTTCTCCTCCTCCCCCCCTCCTCCCCCTCCCCCTCCTCCTCCTCTTCCTCTTTCTCCTTCTCTCCCCTGCTCCCTCTTCTTCCTTTCAGCACTGGAGGTTGAGCCTAGGTCCATTGCACCAACCTACATCTACAGCTTTTTAAATTTTGTGACAGGGTCTTGCTAAGTTGCTAACTTGCCCAAGCTGGCTGGAACTTGGGGTTCTTCTGCCTCAGCCTCCCACAGTACTGGGATTACAGATGTGCACTGCCACATCTGGTTTATTGTCTGGTGCTTTGATTGTAGTCATCATACGGGGTGGGAAGTGGTCTCTCATTACAGTTTTGATTCTCATTTTCCTAATGATTATTGATTTTGGGGCATCTTTTTATATGTCTATCATCTTTGGTGAAATATCTATTCAAATCCTTTGTCCATTTTTAAACTAGATTTTGTTGTTGATTTTTTTGTTATGTTTTAGGAGTTCTTTATATATTCTGTATATTAATTTCCTACTAAATACTCAGTGTGCAAATATTTTTTCCTAGTTGATGGGTTGCCTTTCACTCTTGATTATGTCCTTTGCTGTCCCAAAATTTTTAAGTTCAATGTAGTACTACTATTTATCTGTTTTTAATTTTGTTGTGTGCTGTTAGATCATTGTTAAATCCAATATCATAAAGCATTCCTTCTATTTAAATTCTTCTAGAGGGTTTATAATTTTTTACCTTATTTTTTAAGTCTTTAATCTATGTGGAGTTAAATTTTGTTTATTGTTAGGGTGAAGTCCAACTTGATTCTTTTGCACATGGCTGTCCAGTTTTTCCAGCCATGTTGAACAGGCTATCATTTCCCCATTTAATGATCTTGGCAACTTGGTCAAACATCATGTATTCATGGGCTTATTTCTGGGCTATTTGTTTCCTGTGATCTATATGTCAGTTTCTATGCCAGTGGCATACTGCTTTGATTACTGTAACTTTGTAATCAGTTTTGAAATGATGAAGTATGAGAATTCCAACTTTACTCTTTTGGGGTTTTTTTGGGGGGGGGGTGTTTTTGAGTCAGGGTCTTGCTACATAGGCTGGCCTTGAACTCACTGCATAACCCAGGCTGGCCTTGAGCTTATGGTGATCCTCCTGTCTCAGCCTTTTGAGTGCTGCGATTACAGATGTACACCACCACACCTGGCCAACTTTGTACTTTTTCAAGGTTGTTTTGGCTCTCTGTGGTTTTTCATTATTTCATAAGAATTTCAGAATGGATTTTTGTTTTTTTTTAAAGAAATGCCACTGGGACCCAGAGCCTCTGGCTTTGAAAACCACTTGTTGTAATTCTAAGTTTTTAAACTTTTAAATTTGTAAATTTGTACAAATTGTAAATTTTTACAAAAATTTTACAGTAAGTTTACAATTACTGTAATGACAGCAGCAATTTCTAATACTGATGTAGCCTCCGTTGTGATGTGCCTGGCGGATCACAACTCAGTTAATTCACAAGTCATCTACCTAAACCAACTCACTACACCCTTCCACCTACATCCTACGAAAAGGTAACGTTACTTCCCCCACTTTATGGGTGAGGAAACGGAGGCACAGAGAAATCCTGTAACTTGTCTAAGTGCACATAACTGAAAAGGTTAGAGCCCAGGCTCAGGGCAGGCACCCTGACCCCAAGGCCCTTGCTGTTGTTCTGAAGGCTTCATGGTCACTTAGGTGGCGTTTGCCAGGTGTTTATTAGATGCAGTCCCCGGCATCCAGAGAGGCCCACACACCTGTGGGTTGTGTCTCAGAACTATGCTTCCCAGATGTTGTTCTGCATTAGCATGTGGCTGAAGAAACAAACAAACAAAAAAATCCTGAATGAAAAAGATAAGAGAAAAAGATTTCTTACCATACTGAGGCAACGAAACCACTTAGCTTTTGTAGGGCTTCTCACGGTCTTCAGCAGGGTCATGTGCACTGTGAAGACCCCAAAGGAGCACTGATCTGTGGCGTTTCCCACACATACTTGGCATAGAGGCCTGTGGCACAGACTTTGGGAAGCGCTATTTTAGACACATGGCTATAGCTCCACTCTGTGGCATTTGCCCCTAGACACTGGGGAATGCTCAGGTATAGCTATCCTCCCTGTCTGCCCCTGTCCTTCCCAAGCTTGAGCCTGGGGCGCCGACCTCAGGGTGGATTCCTGGGGCTGCCCCATTTGCCACAGGGCTGCTTCCTGGTCTTCCCTCGGGTTCACTGGCACTGAGAGGTGACTCAGCTTTTAACAGACTGTGGGGCTGATGAGGTGAGGAATTTAGCGTTAGAGGAAAGCAAGGACAGTTGCCCCATCAGAGAGGAAAGCCAGAAAATACAAATGGGCTGGTATTGCCAAAAAGCCGGGCACTGGTGCAATGTATCTTGTGTTTATTCAGCAACATCCCCTGAGCGCCACCTGCGGGCAGTGGGTGCTGTAGTGGCCATGTGGTGCCATCCGCATGCAGGAGCTGATAGCCTGCTCGTCCAGATGAGACTGTTTTGGCTGTCAGCCTCATCTCCTGCTTCACTTCTGAAACAAGGGCAGAAAATAATGTCTTAAAGGGATCCCACCTAGAACCAGTGTGGACCGGCTGTGCAGCTCAGGGCGAGAGCACCCCCTGGTGTGTGCAAAGTCCTGGGCTCAGTCCCCAGCACCACAAATGACAATAGCAGAACAAAAAACCCAGTGTTGGAATCAAGGAGGGTTTTTATTTTCCTTGAAGGGCAAGAATATTTAGAAAATGAAATTTTCATAAGCAAGTAATAAAATGAAGGAAAAATTCAAAACTAAAATAAAAGCACCAGTCTAACAAAATTGACAAAGCAATAGTAAAAGGAATTAAAAGTAAAAGGAATTAAAAGTACAAGAATAGGCTATTGGAAAAGAGACACTATTAAAAGACAGAGTGCAGATCTTGAAAAGCCAGAGCACAAAACAGAGAATGAGATCAATCTAAAGCATCCTCACTGCACAAGATGAATCAGCAAGGCTGCATACAGTTATGCTGTGGGAGCAGGTTGTGCCTGAGTCTTATTTATCCCGATACCTCACTGCTTGCTCGGATTAGACTGTTGGAAAATATATGTGAAGCTGAATGAATATGCTAGACATGTGGCCAGAGGGGCAGTGGCACCTGCCTGGCACAGGCTTGTCTGAGTCTGGCTTTTCTGCCTTTCTTTTGTGAGGCTGACTTGCCGCTGTGCCGCTGTGCTGTTCCTGCTGCTTCCTCCACTTTCTCTTGGAAAACATCAAACCCCAGACAACATGGCAGTGGAAGCTGACTTGCTAAATAGGCACTCTTTTTCCTGACTTTAGTTCAGATTTACCTGAGTGAAGGTTTCTAGAAACTCTTATAAAATCTTACTTTTAGTTACCTTTTTATCTTCAAATATTGCCACATGCTTGTGTTTTAAAAATTGAAACAAGATAGAAAAGTAAACAAATGAAAAGTAAAAATCCCTTCCTTCCCTACCCCCACTCCATATAAATAACCATAATTAACAAGAAATTCTGTTCTTTCTAAATATCATCTATATCTAGTATATATAAATTTATATATTTTTATTTAAATATATAAATTTTATAAAATGTGTATTTTTTCATACGACATATAAACATGTATATCTTTTATGCAGATGGTACTATTCTAAACATGCCAACTTGTTACTTGAGTTTTTCATTGAACAGATCTTAAATACCATTACATGTCAATATAATACATTTATAACTTTTCTTCACATTGACATATTACAGTGAATTTCATGCTACATGTAATCACTCCCCAATTGATGGATGGGCATTTGGTTTTCCCTTATGTTTTTCTTAAAAAATTCTTTTGATTCTCAGTACAATCAAAATAAAGAAATTACTTGAATGGAAAATTTCCTTTAGTTACTGAATGGATGGCTATGACCCCAGGCTGTGGTGGTGCAAAGTATTTGTCACCCAAAGGAGAGGTGGCCGGCAGCTCTTCACCATGGCTGGTTACTTCTCCCTAAGGCCTCTTAAAAGATGACCCAAATTTACCTGAACTTAGCCATCGCCCCGGTCTCTTGGTGCAGAAGACTGGAGAGGAAGCAGAATGAGGGAATTCTTAAGAGGCAATTCCTAGTTAGGAGCATTGGGTACATTCCTTCCTATCCCTCTAAAACCAAAGGAGGGCTATTGAAGAGTACCACATAAAGACTTGGAATACCTTCCATGGATGCTGGCATCTCACTCTCAGCTGGGTGTGTGGGTCTGCCCTGCTCCTGCTTGAGCAAATGAAAAGAACGAGAGAGAGAGAGAGAGAGAGAGAGAGAGAGAGACTGACTTTGCACTATCACTGTATCAAGAGAGAGTCCTGTGTGTGCAGTGACCCCATGGACTGTAGTGGACTTGAGCTATTTTGTATCCTACCTGTGGTGGGCAGAATTGTATGCCCTCCAACCCATATATTTAAAGGCCGCTCCAGTACTGAGGTACAGATGCTCTTTAACTGTACTTAGATCCAGATAAACCAATTATAATTTGGAAATGCCGTAAATTGAAAGTGCATTTCATATGCCTAACTACTGAACACCTTAGCTTAGTGACACATACACTGCAGGGTCTTGGCTGTCTCTCCTCGTGATGGCATAGCTGACTGGGAGCTGCCTCTTGCTGCTGCTGCCCAGTATTAGCAGAGTGTATCATACCTTGTTTTGCCAACCCAGCAAAAGATCAAAATTCAGAAGTTGGAATATGATTTCTAGTGAATTCGTATCACTTTTGTACTGTTCTAAAGTCAAAAAAATCATTAATCCAACAATCATTAGTTGGAGACATCATCAGTATTTGGAGTTAGGGTCTTTAAAGTGAGAATTAAATTCAAATGAGGCCATTATGTGTACTCTAATGCAATGATTGGTATCTTTATAAGAAGAGATGAACACACACACACACACACACGCACACACACACACACGATGAGTGTGAAGACAGCCATCTATAAGCCAAGGAGAGGGGACCTAGAAGAAGCCAATCCTGCTCAGACCTTGATTTTGAACTTCTAGCTTCCAGAATTATGAGGAGAGAAATTCCTCTTGGTTAAACTACTCAGTGTGTAGCACTTTGTGATGGCATCGAGGGAAGCTAACAGCCCACCCAACCTTCCAAGGCCGCAGTGGGCGGCAGTGTCCCGGGGAGGGGAGGCGGAGGCAGGGCCGGGTCCCTGTATCCAACAGGTGGGCAGTGGGCAGCCAGGGCACTCAAAGAATTTGTTCAAGTCTAGTGCAGGAGAGGGGCTCAAGGGCTGGGCTGGGGAGAGGATGAAAGGCCAGCCCTGGCCTCATCCCATTCACCTAGCCCCTTCTCTGGCATCTAAGATGCTGAGGAAGAGGAGAGATGGAAGAGCCCTTCCTACCCCAATTCCCTGAAGCTCAAGTGGCCAGCACAGCTAGGAGAAGGAGATGCATTTAAAAAATTAAGTTTTGAACTGAAATGAGTGGTTTTAATGTTGTTGTTTTGCAGTACTGGAAGATGAACCAGGGTCTTTGTACTGATTTACATTACGGGCCCTTTTATATTTTTTATTCTGAGACGAGTTCTTGCTATGTTGCTAAATCGCCCAAACTGAGCTCAAGCTTGAAATCCTACTGCCTCAGCCTCCCAGAGTACTGAGATTATAGATGTGTGCCATCATGCCCAGTTGGGATTGAATTTTCTTGTAATTGAAAGTTATAAGAAAACATGAGGCAGGGAAGGGAGACTGAAGATAACACAGTTGGAAACAGCAGTGAATAGAAAAAAAATTTAATTATTTTGTGTTTGTATCACCATTAAATTCACACTGCCCCCCCCAAACCCAGTTCTGTGATTTTTTTAAAACAGTAAGCATCTTTTTTACATATACCTTGGTATATATCTCTGAATATTCTGCACCATATATTTTAAGAACAGCTGATCAAAAGCTATCACATTTAAAATTTTGATAAATCTAGACAAAACGATACCCCAATCTACAATCACACAAGCACATTTGGGAAGGGGGTGCTACATGCACCAATATTAAAGCTTCACAATTTAAAAAATATCCCTAACTTTGAGAGAATGAAATGTTATTCAGGTTGTTTTACTCTAGACCAAGAATTTACAGACTATGGCTACTTCCAGGTTAAATCCAGTCTGCCATCCATTTTGGCACACAAATTTATTGGGGGTGATTGTTGGAGGTTTAACCCAGAGCCTCCTGCATGCTAAGCATATAATCTACCACTGAGCTACACCCCATACCAAAATGTTACTGGGACACAGGCAGACTTATTCATTTTCAGATCATGTAAAGCTGTTTTTGTGCAATAAAGGCAGAGCCAAAAAGCAACAGAGACAGACTGCATAGTATGCAAAGCTTAACATATCTAGTATCTGACTCTTTGCAGAAGAACTCTGCTGATCCTAGCTTCAGAGCAGCCAAAGACTTGTCTTGTACCCTGCCCCATGGGTCAGCACATTTAACTGCTTGAGCAGCAACTGAAAAGAGTATTTATGTTTGCCTCTGTTGTTAACGTTTCTGGTGCCCAATCATCCAGGGTATTTTGGTGACTCTACACTCTTGGACTTCTTAGGGGAAGGAAGTAAAACTAAGGTGGTGGAGCTATTGCTTTGTGCTCTGGGGAAGGGGGACCCTTGTGGGCTTATGGTCTTGGGCAAGAGGGTAGGGCTGGGAGGAGACTGCAGACCAGTATTTAAAGAGAACGAATGCCGAGTTGCACTGGGCTGGTGAAGTGAGCAGTGGGCAGGGTGGCAGGAGCCTATGGTGAGACGCTAGTCAGTTCTGCTGCTCACTTTGGCATCGTGCAGAAGTTCCTGTTCTTGGAATTGAAAACTGTCTTTACTTCTAAAGAAAAATGAATACCCACTTCTCTTCTCCCACTCTTTATAAGAATCTCGTTCTTGGCCAAACCCACTCCCAATTGCTCCTAATATCGTCAAAGAGGAACTTTTGTTGTTGGGGAGAGGGTACAATAAATGCCTGGCTAGATGAAACTTGCCTAATTACATGCAGTTATTACTTCTTAGTAAAACACTTCTATAGGACTCATCTATTCTTCCCAAATTATATTTTACAGAAAGGCTAATAATTAAAAAATAATGTTTTGCTTTGGTTTGTGCTGGGAATTAAACCCAGGACTTTATGCATCCTGAGCACATGCTTTACTACTGAGCCACACACCCAGCCTGTTGGAAGAGAAGTTTTATTTTGTCTTGTTTTGGTGCTAGGAATTGAAGCCAGGGCCTCGTGTATGCTATGCACATGCTTTACAGATTAGCAACATCCCCAGCCCATTAGAAGACAATTTTGATGATCAAGGTTGAATATATGACCAAACACTAGGAGGAGAACCTTCCAGAGGAGCAAGGCACCTCCACACCACTGGATAAATGTTTGTTTAATCACTATTTATTCATCTCCACATGGTAGGCCTTGTGGCATGAACGGGGGTACCTGTCCTCCAGAAGATTTGGGAGTGTAGGAAGAGGTGAAGGTGGGGAGTTGGATGCAGACACGTTTCAAATCAGAAATTGTAGGAGTATGAAAAGCACTCATGTGAGGTGAGCATAAGGTGCTTTAAGACCTGTCACAACTGTGTCAGTTAGGGGTGAGATCCGCCTACTGAGCTGGCTAAGCCCAGTTATAGAGGATAAACAAGGCTGTAGGGGAAGGAGGGTCAGGGGAAGGAGACAAGAGGCTGAGTCTGGAACTGGAGGCCAAGTCACGAAGGTATCATGAGCCCTGTGAGGGAGCCAGTATTCTTTCCTTGAGGCAGTGGGAATGCTGAAGGGATTCAAACAAGAAATTAGCTTTGAGGTGGAGATGGAGAATCCTGTTCAGTAAGTGATCTGGAGGAGGGCAGGAGATCGGAAGAAGAGAGAAAGGTCAAGAGGATTCCATAAAGATAAACTTTAAGGCTTTAGCAGTAAGAATGGGGAGGCCAGGGATTTAGCTCAGTGGTATTGTTTCTGCCTGGCAAGCACAAGGTCCTGAGTTCAATTGACGGTGCTGGAAAAAAAAAAAAGAATGGAGAGGAGAGGATGAGGCAAATCTATAGACCACATGACTAACTAAATTGGAAAGAAAAGAAAGAAAGAGCGAGTGCCTGCCTGTGGCTTGGGTGTGTAGGTTATTTGTGAGAGAGTCACTAGCAGGGAGAATGTATTAACTAGCTAGTGCGGTGTAATAAAATTACTCTCAAAACAACAACATGTAGCTTTAAACAACAGACATGTAACATCTTCCAGTTTTTGTGTGTCAGGAATGCAAGAGTAGAAAAGCTAGGTAGATCTATCTCAGGGTCTTTTATTAAGACATCATCTGGGACCAGCCATCTGAAGGCACGACTTAGGCTGGAACATCTACCTCCAGGATGTCTCACTTTTATGGCTGTTGGCAAAAATTGCTCAGTCTCTTATCTTAATTTAATTTGTTTACTTATCTGTGCTGGGGATGGAACTCAGGGCCTCAAACATGCTAAGCACATGGTGCACCACTGAGCTGTATTCCCAGCCCCCTTCCTAGATTTTTAGGGGATGCTTCAGCTCCTTGACACATAGAACTCTCTACATGGTTAGCTGAGTATCTTGAAAACATGGCAGCTGGCTTCCCCCAGACTGACTGATCCAAGGGAGGGCATAGAGGAAACCACAGGCTTTCAAAGACCTCATCTCAGAAGTCACACACTATCATTTCTACCTTATTCTGTTCTTCAGAAGCACATGACTAAGTTCAGTTCGCAGTTCAAGGGAGAGGAATTGGACTCCACCTTTTAAAAGAAGTGTGAAAGATTTTTTGATCATTTTTAAAACCATCACAGAAAACGTAGGATATAGCTGATTTATGTAGAAGATGTTAGGTACTATTGTGTGCATAGTGAGGTTGAGATGCTTATCAGTAATCCTAGTTGGGGACTGAAATTCTCTTCATAAACAAGTATCTGCCTCTCCCAAATATGATTATGCCATCTAATTTAATCTTATTAATGAAAATAATCAAATTTGTTGATATCTATTAAGGCTGTAGAAAAATATGTAGTATTACAAGTGTATAACGTATAGCCTGAAGGAAAGAGGTAGAATTCATCATATATCCCCCTTTGCCAACCAATAATTTATTGCCTGAAAAGCAAAATGGTATAAATTTGGGTTTTCCTTCTATTCTTTCTCATTTTTCCACAAATTGTAGTGTTTCCAAGACTCAGTGTGGGGCTGGCCGTGGTGGTGCAAGCCTATAATCCCAGCACTTGGGAGGCTGAGGCAGGAGGATTGCTGCTGTCTCAAAAAGACAAAGAGAAAGAAAGAAAGAAAGAAAGAAAGAAAGAAAGAAAGAAAGAAAGAAAGAAAGATTCATTATAGCAAAGAAAGAAGAAAGAAAGAAAATGAAAGAAAGAAGAAAGAAAAAGAAAGAAAGAAAGAAAGAAAGATTGATTCACTGTAAGAAATTTTGTACAAAAACCACTTATGGCTGGCACGGTGGCACACATTTATAATTTTAGCTACTGAAGAGGCTGAGGTAGGGAGATCATAAGTTGAAGGCCACCCTAGGCAACTTAATGAGACCCTGTCTTAAGAAATAAAAAGGGCTGAGGATTTAGCATTTGTGTAGCATGCATGAGGGCCTCAGGTTCGATACCCAGTCCATACTACCTTAGTCACTTTCCTCGTTGCCAAGACACACTATCTGACAGCTCTTCCTTAAAGGAGGAGAGGTTTATTTGGGCTCACAATGTCAGAAGCTTTAGTCCATGGTTGGCAGGCCCAAATGCAGGCCCATGGAAGGCTCTGCTGTGGAGGAAAGCTGCTGACACCACGGTGGCCAGGGAGCAGAGGAAATAGGCAGGAGCCAAGAGGGAGACAGAGCCTTTCAGATCACACCTTCAGTGACCTGCCTCCCAGCCAAACCCCACCTCTCAAGAACACGTCCAGACACTGAACCAGTTGGTGACTGAGTGCACTGATGAATGTGGCACTGCTGTCATCCAGCTGCCTTCCAAAAGCCCAACCTCTGAACACATGAGCCTTTGGGGGGACAGTCCAGATCCAAACCGTAACGCACACAAATACGCGCACACACACACACACACACACACCCCACAGCCACAACTAAATACAAAACCAAAAAATCCACTTGTGTATTTTGGGAACTGTTCAAGAAACTTTTTGAGGGTCATTTGGAGTACAAATGATTTTTTCTTCCCTGTAGAGTTTTGGAATCTGACTCTAGGTGACAGAGACTGTACTCTGTCCCTGTTCTCTGAGAACCCACAGCTTTTGTGTGTAAAGTTCTAGAGAATGTGGTATTTGAGTGAATGTTCATGATTTTCTCCTTATAGTTTGCTCTTGTCTCTCCCTCTTCTCACTTCCTTCATCTCCTTTCTGCCACCTAACTTCTAGGACTCCTCTTCCTCCTGGGGTGCAGTGCTTATCTGTTCTAGGGGGAGTGAAGCCCAGAGCACAGTTGCTGCCAAGATTTGCAGTCTGCCAAGACTTCATTGGCTCAACCCCAGCTTCCTGTTGTGGGACCTCTGGTCCTGTATCCATTGGTCGAGTAGAATGTGACAGCCAGAGCAGGTCTGCCTTGCCTGCTACTTTGAGCAATTTGATAAGTATTCAGGGGTCACAGACTGGCACGTACCATTATTTTAAATCTTGCAGCTACTTAATCAGATAAAAACCCTAAGGTGGCCGTCCCCCAAACATTGGGGCAATTCACGTACTAATCAGAGGAAGGAAAACGTCATGTGAAAGCTTTTGTTTGTTTTCTCCTTCTGCCTCCATTTCTAGAGAAAGCAACTTTATCAGACTCATACATCTTATTTGACTAGAAAGAAGCCAGGAGAATTTGTGTAACTGTGACATAAAGGCGCTATTTATGTATCTACTTTCCCTGAATATATCAACACAACCATCAGTGTTTTTCTAAAGAACAATTAACTTCACATCTCGATCTGCTACCTACTTCTTATGGAGCTGTACATTTTAGTAGCCAGTCTCCTAAGAATGATTATTTCTGTGAACGTGAGCCACCTGCTGCTAGGTGTGCATGCCTGTCAGGAAACATTACTATCTACATGTGCTGCTGCTGCTGTGTGTGTGTGTGTGTGTGTGTGTGTGTGTGTGTGTGTGTTCAGTCTGTGTGCATGCCAAGTCTTGCTTCACTGCTCATTTCCTATCAGAAAGAACTTGGTCTTGGACAAGACTGATCCTATAGCAATCAAAGTAGTCTAGGTTTATATTGGCTAAAAAAATGTAAAATGTAGAAAGGGTTTAATTTTATGCCTATTCTAAGGGTAAGAGGATGCCTTTAATCCAAACTTTTGTATTTCTTGTCTTTTACTCTTGTGATAGCAGGATTGTCATGCAACTGCAAGTAGCCATCTTTGTTAAGCAGCACAAATAGCAGGAACGCACAACCTACTGATCTATGTGGGACTAGTCTCAAATTGGAGAATTCCATTTACATCACTGATCTCCACTTGGTGGTATTCATGATCGTTATACGGGCACAGATTTAGTAGGGGAGCATTGGATCACATTGGAATATGGTTCCTTTTTAAGCTTCAGGCATTGAGTTGTACCCTTAGCTAATTCAGCTTATCTTATTTTCTAATGCCTGATTTTTGGCTATTTATTTTCTAGGAACTTCTTTAGCTGCCTTAATATGTTTTGAAAGGTAAAGATTTTAGATTTAAAGCCTGGGAGGCAGAGAATATAGTGCATGTGATATTGACCTTTGGTATTTTATAAGACATCTTGTATGGTCATTTTGAAAAAAAAATGTATATTTTTATTGACTGTAGATCTGTCCATTAGATCAAACTGCATTATTGCATTGTCCAGATCTCCCATATTCATTCATTTATTTATTTTATTTTATTGTTTATTTATTTTTGGTGATACTAGAAATCAAACCCAGTGCCTTCTGCATGTTAAAAACATCCCACAACAGAGCTACAGTGCCTGGCCCATGAACCTCCATATTTTCATGCATTTCTTATCATTACTAAATTCTTGAAAGGTATATTTGAGTCCTTTTCCATAAAATTCATTGTGCCTTATAATTTGTATTCAATTTTTGCTTTGTGTATTTTGAGGCTTTCTTTTAAAAGTACATTGACTTTTGATTATAACACTTTCTGAAGAATTATTCTTTAAAAATAATTATTAGTACATGTTTGCAGTACATAATGATTACATTCATCATGGGGAGCTGGTGCTTGCATATAGCACATTTAATTATTTTTACTTCCCTTTTCTCTCCCTTCCTGTAGCCCTCCCTCCATCTCCTGGTCTCCTTTCCATTTACAAAACATCTACTTCCCTGTTTCCTATTATTTGCCTTTTATTTTGCCCTTCATATCATTTAAACTTTGGGTTTCTCATAGAAGAGAAACCATATGATATTTAAGCTTCTGTTTCTCAGTCTTTCACTTAACAGTATGGTCTCAAGGTGCATCCATTTTCCTACAGATGACTCAAATTTATTCTTCTTTCTTTAATTTTCTTTTTCTTTTTCCTTATTTTGTTTTTGAGTTAGAGTCTTGCCATAGATAGCTCAAGCTTGCCTCAAACTCACTATGAAGCCAGGGATTTAGCTCAGTGATGCTGCGCCTGCCTTGCAAGCGCAAGGTCCTGAGTTCAATCCCTGGTACCAAAAACAAAACAAAAACTCATTATGTAGCACAGGCTGGCTTCAAACTTGAGACAATCCTCTTACATCACCACACCAGACATATTTGTCCTTCTTTATGCCAGATGAGTACCACTCCATTGTGTATAAATATCACATTTTCTTTATCCATCCATGTGTTGATGGACAAATAGGCTGCTGTAAACATGGGTGTGCATGTATAGCTGTAATATAAGGTCTTTAACTCTTTTGGAAAGATATCTAGACATGAAGTAGCTGAGTCAAATGGAATTTCTAGTTTTAGTTTTTTGAGGAATCTCCATACCGATTTCCATAGTGGTTATACTAATTTACTTTCTCAGCAATGATGTAGAAGTGTTCCTTTTGCCTCACAGCCTGTTATGGCTTACATCTAGATGCCACACTAAAGCCTTGTGCTCGCATAGGTGTTGCTTTTTAGACGTTGCTGGATCTAGGCTGTGTGAAGGTGGATTATAGGTGTATGATAATGGATTAGCCCACTGATTGGTTTAGCATAGCTCTGGGTGTGGCTGAATGTATTTACTGAAGACAGAAGTCCACCATGAGTGTGGGTGGCACCAACCAATAGGCTTGGAATGTAAAGGAAAGGGAGGCTTCCTGCTGCTGCCACCATCCCCTGCCTACCCTGCCATGGCCCTTGTCTCCTCTGCCATGCCCCTCTGACATGATTCCCTGCCTTGGAACCAACTGATGACTGACTGAAACCTCTACAAACTCTGAACTAAAATACAGATATTCCTCACTTAACGACCTACCTGTTTTAGTACTGTTTGGACTTATGACCAAGGTGCACTGTTCAGACTTAACAACCCACTGCTCAGACTTATGACCCATCTTTTTTTTTTTTTTGAACAGTTTGGTACATCATGTTTATAGAGCCTTAATGTCTTTTGTTTGTACAATATACCTTGTTTATATAATGATGCAATTTTTGTTGATTGCACTGTACAGTACAGTACTGTAGTTTTATGTTTTGTTATACAGGTATACAGTATAGTACTGCATATAAAAGTTATGTTATGCAAATAAATGCAAAATCATCAACTTGGGGTTTCCTCTGACCATTTTCTTATTCTGAATATTGTACTATACATACTATATACAATTCTTCACTTACGACCAATTCATTTAATGACTTAGTCACAAGAACAGAACTCAGTTGTTAAATGAGGAATGTCTCTTTCTTACTTTAACTTGTCAGTGTTGGATATTTTGTCCCAGCAATGAGAAAGTAACTAAGACTCAGCCTCACCACCATGTTATTATTTGATTTCTTGTTGACAGCCATTCTTTCTGAAGTAAGATGGAATCACAGTGTTATTTTAAATTGCATTTCTCTAACGGCCAGTGATGTTAAACACTTTTTCTTGTATTTATTAGCCATTTGTACTTCTTTTGAGGTGAGGAATTTATTCCTTTAAACACTATACAATAACCTTTTTAAACTTTAATAACTCATTTTCCTCTGAGTCTGTTGTTTGATATGAATATTATGTTGCTTTCTTGTGTTTATTCTTTTCCTGGTATATCTTTTTATTTCACTGTATTGTCAACAGTTTTGCATCATTACATGTTTTATATTTCTTTTTTAACCAGTCAAGCTAATCAGGGCTTAAGTGACATTACCTGCTATCAAAACCGCCTCAAATCTCAATGTTTTAGAATAAGTTGTTTGGCAGTGGTTGTAAAATATTTTTAATTCTTATAGTCTCTTTCATATTGTTCTCTTTTAAAATTACTTTCATTGGTTGTTTAATTACCTTTATATGTCTATTTATGATATCTCCTAACAATCCCACATTGCAATTTTTTTCTCCTTGGCAGTGTTTTTTGTTGTTATAATTTTATTTTTTCTTATGAGCTCATCTTTTCGAGGGTCTTTTTCTTGCTCCTAAGCAGATTTCCAGTGAATCCTTAGTTCTAAATTAGCAAGCTCTACCAGGTGATTACATTGAATTTTTTTGGAGCCCTAGTATATTTGTCAGATTTCCTGTCATTGTGACAAAATACCCAACACCCACAACTTAAAGGAGGAAAGGTTTATTGGGTTTGCAATTTCAGTGGGTTTAGTCCATGGTTGACTGGCTCCAAGACAGAAATGGTGTGGAATATATCTTAGTTACTTTTCTTGTTGCTGAGACAAAATACACAACACCCAAAGTTTAAGGAGGAAAGGTTTATTTAACAGCATGGTTGAGGAAAAGTGTGGCAGCCAAGAAGCATAGAGGAAAGGGAGGAGCCAGGGATAACAACCTTCCAACTCATGCCCCCAGTGACCTTACTCTTCAGACCAGGCCCCATCTCTAAATGTGAGATTTTCAGAGATCATTTTAGATCTAAACCATAACATTTGAGTTTTAAGTATTCAATGATTAAAAATGAATGTAATTTTAATTTCTTGATTTGAGTTTCCTACATTCTTCAGGTAACATGAATTGAGGTATGCTTGGCAATGACTAGTGTCTTCAATTCTTACAGGTTGCTTTTTGTTTCCTACCAAGGTTCCCAGGCAGACTGCTTTCCAGTGTTAGAGAATAGAGCTTTTCCTCATCTATTCTCATTAAGGGTTAAGGGTGCAGTTCTTTAAGCTCCACAGCCTTATTTAGAAATTCAGATCTTTGTGTTTCTTCCAGCACACAGAGGCCACTTCTGGGTGGGGCCTAAGGCCTGTGTCTAGTCTGAAAACCTTATGGACTATTTTTTCACATCTTTATAATAATTCTTCATTTCTGGTACCTGGGGATTTTCCTTGGTTTCTTTTAAGCTTGGAAGTGCATTAATTGCTTTTTGGATATTATATTTCATATGGCATTTCTTGAATTTATAATGATATAGTAATCTCATTTTATCTGCATTCCAAGACATCCTGAAGGGGCTTAGAGCTAGATAGTACTAAACCCTTTATATTTGAACTATGTTTTTCCTATATATATGCCTATGATAAAACTTCATTAATAGATTAGGCACAGTAAGAGTCTAATGACAATAACTAATCATAAAATAAGACATTATGACTAAGTATTGTAATAAAGTTATTTAAACATTATGAATTGTTTATTTCTGGAATTTTCTGTTTAGTATTTTCAGATTGCTGTTGACTGTGGGGAGCTAACACCACAAAAAGTGAAGCTGTATATCGCAGGACACCTGCACAGAGCATCACATATTGTCAGACACAGCTCACACTCCCTAATCCCTTTCTCTCTTTTTAAGTAAAGAGAGAAAGACACAGTTAGACCTAGGGCTTCTAACTTGAAGTTAATAGCATTATTTCATTTTTATCATATTTATGTGACCATTTATGTGAGTGATTTAAGTTTCTATATATACTAGTGATACAGACCTTCTTTTATTTTTGCTTAAATTCTTTTATTGGTACATTTTAGGTATACAATACATTTACATTTATCATTGGGTGCTTGTACCTGTATATGATGTATCTTGGTTCTTATTTTTTCCTCATTCCCTGTGCTCCCTTCCCTATTTACAAAGGTTTTGTTTCCATTTTTTCCTTTTCTCATAATTTTTCCTTTCCCTTCTTTCCTTTCCCTTTCCCTTCCCATTTCCCCTACCCCTTTGGACATTTTCTTCCTATTTCAAATTATCAATTATTCATTTTAATCATTTTAATCCTTATTTACACTTTCAGTATCTCATACCAGAGAAACTATTTGGTATTTACACACATGTGTCCTATTTATTTCACTTAAGAGTATGGCCTCAATATGCACCCATTTAGCTATAAATGTCTCTAGTTTCTCATTCTTTATGGCTGAATAGTACTCCATTTTATTTTTAAAAAACCCACATCTTCTTTATCCAGTTTCCAATTGATGGGCACTTGGGCTGTTTCCAAACTTTAGCTATTACAAACTGTGGTGCTATAAACATGGGTGCACATACATGGCTGTATTATGATTCTTCTAATATATTTTGGGAAGATACCCAGCAGAGGAATAGCTGGCTTAAATGGTACCTCTAGTCCTAGTAGACCTTCTTTTCAAAATAACTTACTTAAACAAAATATCAATTTAAAGAATATTATATAAATCCACAAGTGGTTATGACGCTTGAGTATGATACAATTGATTATGAGTAAATTGACTATGATGGCTATGACAAAAAACCATAAAGGCGATATATTAATGCTAACATTTACAGAACACTTGAAAGCATTTGATGCCCTTCTGAGCTTATGTCCTCATTTATAAAAATGTTCTTTCATGCTTTAGCAATCCAAACAAGATGCATATTGTCAGCACGAGACTGGGTTGAGGCTGTGGGAAATGTATTATCCAACTAAATAAAATATTGACCCTAGTGTGAGTCAGATATTCCCTTTGAAAAAATAATGAAAGTTAGCTGTATAGTCAGAGTGGGCAAGATGATGATATGCTAACAACTCCAATATCTCACAGCAAAACCGAACAAAAATCCATTTCTTGTTCATGTATCCAATGAGCTCTAGTCAAGGCTTCTGCTCACCATAGGCTCCCAGAGCACAGCCAGGGAGAACTCTGCAGAGCCATGGAGACAGGAAGCAGGTGGTGCCTCACATTCTTGCCCTTAGGCTTCTGCCCAGAAGGGGCATCTGCCTCTCCCACTGTTTTCTCACTAGCCAAAGCAAGTTATGGACCCACACTAATTTCCAAAGGGCAGGAAAATGCAGTACTACCATACATTCAAAAGGCCAGCAGCCAGATATAATCGGTGATGAACATTAATATTACAATACCACCCAGCAAAGCAACCATGAAACCGTTCTGACATGTCCTCTAGATGGAGACATGTAGCTAGCTCAGCCATAGTAGAGTCAGACTTGTGCTTACAACCCTCAGCCTCTGGTTAGTCCCATTCTGTGTACAGAGGACACAAAAGGAAGGTTTTGCTACAGGTGGATAAGGTAAAATTACCTGTCCTAAGAACTTTCTATTACTGATCATAAAACTACTGTCCTGCTTCACTGCTAACTCTGTTTGGTTTGGTCATTTCATTTCCACAAATATTTATGATCCTGATGTATGAATGTCCCAGAACTAGTCACATAGGACACAACTTGGGTTTCTCCCAGACTTGCTTCTGAGCTATTCTGGCTCAGATTTTCTTTTGTTCGTGGGGTTTCCTTTTCAGTCTTGGTAGCCCTCTGTAATATCCATGGGTTTGTGGAAGTCCTTCCTCCTTCCAAGCACCTTCTGATTGCAGCTTGCAGCCTTCCCTTCTCCCAGTGCCTGCCACCACCTACTTTCTAACACCTTCTTTGCAGGGGTTCTGCCTAGTTCTGACGAGGAATTTTGAGAGGCAAAAGCATATTTTGACAGGAATTAATGGCAATATGTCTTTTATCATAATAATGTTATTTTAAGAATTCACCATGTATTTTGACAATATATTAGGTGTCCCCTGAAATATATTAGATGTTCTCCTTCCTACCTCTGAGGTTTTTTTTCCTCGGTATGTACTTATTTATGTGGGCAGGTAGAAGCGATTATGGTGCACAAGAGAAATTGGTGTTCATGGTTTTACTCACAGTAATTGCAGGATCTTTTCTAATTTGGGGCCACTTAGCAATGGACTCAGTACACGTGTTTGGCTTATTTCAGGTAAGTTGAAAATTTAATCCTGTAATCTCTGGGTTTCCTTTTCAAAAAATAGAGTCCCACACAACTTTTTATACTCCCTGCTTGCTTTCTTTCAGACTCCTGTCAGAGGATGTAGGAATGGATGTCCCCTTCGAGGAGGGGATGCTGAGTCCCAGTGCTGCAGACATGAGGCCTGGTGAGAGAAGCACTTGCTCCTTTCCTGCAGGAGTATTCTCATCCACACATTTCCATTATTCGCTGAGAGGACTTTTTCCCGTGCATTCAGCCTGTGATTTCAGTGATAAAAGTGAAGAGAAAAAAATGTTTGAAAAGAAGGTGTTGAGCTCCATTTGGTTAATTTGAGAGTCAATTCAAATATTGATGCTCACTAACATGGACCACATTTTATCTGCCAAAGTTTTCAGTTCCTCTGATAATTAGTTACTGTATATCACAATACTGAATTCTTACTGATGTCTAAGCTCACCAAATTTATGCATCATTTTAAGAATGTTTAAGGTTGCAAATGTGATATTAAGAATGCTTAGTGTTCTAATTATAAAAAACAACATTGGGGTGGAAGTGTAGCTCAATGGTAGAGCATTTGCTTTGCATGTATGAGGTGCTGGGTTTGGTTCCTAGCACTACAAAAACAAAACAAAACACCTAACTACCACAACAACTTTATACCATAAGGATTTAAACCCAAGGCATACACAAAAAGAAATTTTAAAATTTCAGTTGCAACCTGCATGACTTTCATTTTGTGCTAGAGTCACTCTCTTCAGCTATGCAAACTTTAGGATCACACCAAGATCCTGAACCATGGTATTTTTAGCCATGCCTAGAATGGGGTAGCAAGAAGAGAGATAATTGAAATTGTTTTAAGATACATTCTTAAAGATACCAGTCATGTGACATAATTATTTTTAGATTACTATGACCAATGGTAAACACTGTTACATCTCTCCACAATACTCACAACTTACTTTTGAGCAATAAAGACACTAAAGCGATGGTTATCCTATATGGTAGCAGCTAAATACACATAATTATATAAATTAATTAAAATTAAAAATAAAAATTTAAAATACCATTCTTCAATCATATTAGCCTCATTTTTAATTGCTCAATAAAATATATAAAACATTTCCCTCATCACAAAAAAATTTCTTTTGAACTTCACTGCCCTGTGAATTCCTGTAATATAAAAACCCAGTATTTTTCAAATGTCATAGAAACATTTTTCTCAAATAATACATAAAAACATTACATGGGGGCTGGGGACTTAGCTCGGTGATTTCGCCGCCTGCTGCAGAGGCGCAAGGACCCGAGTTCGATCCCTGTTACCAAAAGAAAAAGAAAAAAACATTACATGGTACACAGTTTGGGTGATATCCTATACAGAAAAGAAAGGTCTTAATGATAAAGGAACAGTGCCAGTTTCCTTAGGCCAGGTTTGAATCCCAGAGTTGAGGGGTATAGCAGATGGCCTTCAAAGTCCTTTGTGCTGAGGAAATTCGTCTCTTCTGCTTTTAGGTGAAGACAGGAAACTTCCTTTACTATACTCTCACACAGACAGAACACTTCAATGGCCAGGTATGTAGGAGTTTCTTCACATACACCAAGAAGTTCTCTAGAGAACACAAACCAGGGTGTCCTGTTATTCAATTCTGACACAACTAGAGATAGTGACAGGTCCAGTAGGTGACGGGCACAGTCTTGCAAGACATCAGACACTACCACAGGTCCCAGACTGCACCTGTGCTTCTGACCGACCACCCAGCCTTAGGGCGCCCGCATACTCCTTCCTTAGGGTTAACAATTTGCTAGCACAGCTCACAGAGCTCATGGAAACCCTACTGACATTTACTTGTTTACTATAGAAGATATAAAAGACATAGGTGAATAGACAATGGGGTACATAGGGCAAATGACGATCATTTCAGACTTAGAAACTATAAAAGCAAAGGACTTCATATGAGAGTATTAGGAATTGTAATTCAGGGAAACAAATTCAAATAGCTCTGAATGAATGCTCTAAAGAAGTTCCAGTTGTATAGTGTTTTTTTTTTTTTAACCAAAGGAGAAGCTGAGAAAAAAGAAAATCTCACAAGTTACATCTAAAGGAAAGGGGTGCAGAAAAGTTACCCTAACACTATAGTGCCATCATTAAGCTGTGCATGATTAACTTGTAGGACTGTCTCTAGTTGAAAAGTCATTTGCTATTTGTGACCATTGCTTCTGTAGCATTCATTAAATGATAATAGTGGTCTTTGCAGACTTGGCCCAGTTTAAAAAATTCTATTTCCTGTACTCAGTTCACGAGTTCATTTTCTTCTGCAGCAGCCCAATATATGTGTAATTCCTGGTTTCCTGAAGACTCCCCAACTCATTTTCAAATGCTCTTTAAATGTTGCTTTGTTTTCATGATTTTCTTCTGAATTTCACATTTCCTCCTGTTGATCATAATTAAGAAATATCAATAATCAATCTTTGGATTGGGTTTGGATTTTATATAGATCTCATCCCTCAGCACTGGGAAGGCTCATTCTCAGTAAGTCATGTACCCTTCAAGAGTGAAAGAAGTGATTGTAGGTAGTTTAAGGCTACAACTGAATAACAACAAAGAGATAATGGGAGAGCAGAAATGAGGCAATAATTTGATAATTTTCATTGGAGATGGCCTAAAAAAGATGATTGCATGCTTATAGTCGATGGTGAGATAATTATTCTGGTGGTAGAAGTAGTTAAATAATGAGTTATACATTGTATTAAAACTCAGAAAAATTACAAGCAACAATAAGAATACACATAAGTAATAATGACACCATCAGTAAGGATTTTAGCCAGCTGACATTTAATCCAAACTATCTTTTTAATAATTTTCCTATGATAGGTATAGGGTCACTTAAGAGACCAATTTGATTTTTTCATATGATTCATGAGATGGGTGATGTTGATGATTTGTCAGCTATATAAACACAGCATTCTGTTTTAATAATAGCACAAGTGACCCCTTGAGAAGTGGTGATGATATCAAGTGCCATTTATTTTTGTAAGCCTGCTTTTCCTCTTATGGACATTTTGGTACTGTATTTACCAAGTTAAATACTTGTCCGCTGTCATTTAAAGCTTGCTGAGTAACTTTAGCTGATGCTTATATGTGAGCAATCATCTTTCAGTCCTAAGGTTGAGACAAACACAGAAAGTAAATGACTGCACCACTGACATACTGATCAAATCCATCTGCCTTTGAACAGTACAAAGCCAGCAGGGCCCACGTGAAAGGAAGATTGAATAAGCCTTTGAAATAAGGGAAATCCCAAAGTGCAGTGTCCAGCTCAACTGAGGCGACAGAGCCTGTTTCACAGAGCCATTGAGTTCCATTAGGTGCTGCCAGTCAAGGCCAGATTGTTGTCAATCAGTCCCGAGCCAAGAGGCTAGTAAGGTAATTATAGGGAACAGGACCTAGATAGACACTGCCCACGGTGATAGGTATTATTTGGTTAAACAATTTTAGTGTGAATGTACTGCTTCCAACCAAAGGAAGCCTCCAAATGTAAACATCCATAACTATGGGTAAGCCATATATATCCATCCCATAATTGGGGGATAGTTCCTTTTACGAGACAGGCAAAGTCATCTTTGGGTTTTGTTCTACCCTTTTTAATGATGACCTTATAGTATCATCATATGAAAATATCAAATTATGTCTGGAATGACCAAGAGTTTGATTTATGAGTCAATAATAACAAATGCCTTAGAACTGAAGGAACATGAAGAATTTAGTTTAAGAGATAATTGCATCATCAGGATGCTCATGAAATAAGCAACTTGGATTTGATATCCATAATTTTAGTAGCTTTTTCCTTTGATTTTTTTTTTTTAGCAGGACTCTGGGACAATTTCTCAACTAAGACAGCTACTTCATGGGGCCTTTCTTTCAGTTCAGGTCAGAGAGTGTTGTTTGACCAGAGAATACTTACATCTTCCTGAGATCAGTTAAGAAACTAGAATTAAATAAGCTATTGGTCGGGCCGGGGATTTAGCTCAGTGGTTCTGGCACCTGCCTTGCAAGTGCAAGGTCCCAAGTTTGATCCCTGGTACCAAAAGAAAAAAAAAAGCTATTGGTTTTGTCTCCCGGGTATTTATAAGCAATAATAAGAATAGCAAGAAGTAATAATGACACTATCAATAAGGATTTTAGCCAGCTAAAACTTAACCTAAACCATCTGTTTAATAATTTTCCTAGGCTAGGTATAGGCTAGCCAGAGATAGCTGTGAATTTGTCTCCCTAAGAGAAGCAATAGTGGACTCATTATTATATTTAATAACCCCAAAGTGCCAATAAAAGCATGCTTCCCATTCAAATTGTTTAGTTGTATAACTTTTTTCTAATTGAGCACACAAGTGAACTAATTTTAAAATATCAAAAGAGCCCTAAAAGGGCTACCATAATTTCAAATCATATGAATACTTTCAGTCCATCAAAGCAAGAATTTACAAGAAGGCCCATAGGTTTTAGCCACCAAAGAAGCCAGAGCTCTGGATGATGGTTGTCCACTAGTAGCATTCTTTTTTTTTTTTTTTTTTGGTACCAGGGATCGAACTCAGGACCTTGAGCTTGTGGGCCAGGTGGTGGAACTACTGAGCTAAATCCCAGGCCCACTAGTAGCATTCTTAAGGAAGGAATTTCCTGCAAATATTAACCCACAATGGAAGTTACCTGTCTCAGAACCCAAGTGACCACAGAATGAAGGATTCCCCTCCTAGACATCTAGATAAGGGACTTTCTTCCTAAGAAGCTGGTGATAACAGACACCAAAGAAAATTTTGAAATATTGAGCAAAGAGGTGGGAAGTTTGGAGACTTGAGAGAATTTACTCTCACAATCTGAAGCTACCAGGGAATCAGTGGAGAACATAAAGAGTCACGTAAACACCTGTACTCATGTCCTCAGAAACATCAGAGGTAGTGACAAGTCACTTCAGATCCCACTTCTGCCACCATCTAATGTCAGTCAGTTCAAACCCAGGGATTGTAAAAGCAAAATAACTTTATTTGGGTCTTGGGAATTGCAGTTTCTAAAAACACAAATTCAGATACCCCTGAAAGAGTGCTCCATAGAAGTTCAGATGATGCAGGTATTTTAAAGAGAAGGAGAAGCAGGGGAGAAAGCAAGTTACATGCAAAGGAAAATGATTGGTTCAGAAACAGTTTAACACTAGGCTGCACATCACTAGGTTATGCATGATTGATTTCTAGGACTATCTCAAAGTGGAAAGTGCATTTGTCATTTGTGATGGTTGCAGCTACAACATTCATTAATGATGCTAGTGGTTTTGCAGATTTGGCTCAGTTCAAACATTCACATTCCTATGCCTAGTTTAAGATTTCAATTTCCTGGCAGCATCTTAATACATGTACAAGTCCTAGTCCCCTAGTGGTCTCCCAACTCCATTTTGAAGTGCTCTTCAAAGGTTGCTTTTTGCCATGATTTTCTTCTTCCGGATTTTACACGAGGTATAGAGGAAGTGGTGTGGAGTTTCAATGCCTTCTCCAGATATTCCACCCTCCAAGCACCTGAATGCATTCACCAGTGCAAAAGGTCATCAAACCTGTTGTTCAAGAGTCTTCATACAGCCTCATCTCCAGCCCGTCACCTCCTTCTCAGAGGTCATTGGGTGGAGATAAGTTCCAATTTTCTAATCACTTGGTCTTTCTGGTGATCAGCCCCATCCTAAGGTGATGTAGGGGCCCCCTTCCAAGGTACCTCTCTGGCATAAACTCAGTTATGATCAAAAAGATCTTTCTATAAATAGCAAAAGACACTCCTCTCTCAGGAAATTCTGAGCATTTTAGGAGCTCTGCCTAGAACCAGAGGTAAAGAGCATATTTTTTTTTATTATATAACATTAGGATATTTCTCTTTGTTTGGTTGGAATAAACTTGGTTTAAAATGACTTCTCAAGCACAGCCTCTATTAAATGAAAGGCACATGAGCAGAAAAATATATTCTACAATGAAAGGGTGTGAGTCTTAACATAAGATTATCACACGTTATGGGAACCAGTGTCAAGCAAAACTGGCTTAATAGGTGGTGACTGCTTAGGAAGGTTCAAAGCATGTAACCAGGAAGGGTACCTCAGGTTTTATTTAAAAAACAAAACAAGAAAGGTCACTAAAGATTGTACTTAAGGAACTGAAAAGTATTTGGGGAGTGTCTGTCAACATAACAGAGTTATTTACTGCCATTCTTTAGGAACAAAATTGATTAAGAACAAGTAGAAAACATCCACTTAACTTTTTATCAAGCAGTATACCTCATAAAAATACAACTCAATATTATAGCAGTATCAAGTTCTTAAAGATGAACAGAAAAGTAAAAAAAACCCCTATTTTTCTACATCTTTAGGAATAGCTCCCACTTCCTGTTTTTACATGGCCAGGGTTGATCAGAGTGGGGAAAGTCAATACTGAGGTCAGCTGTCAATAAGGGTTCCAAATCTCCTATTAGGATTGTTAGCAGATCTGGCTTTGCTGAAACAGTCTTAATAAATGAAAGGGGCCAAGCTCATCCTAGGCAATCTAATGTTGAATGTTACTATTGTTTTTCTTCTTTAGAACCTCCTAATTCGCTGGATCTTAATGGCACTCATCCTCAGAGAATCAAGCTCACAGCCCCAAATATCAATCTTTCTCTGGACCAAAGTGAAGGATCTATTCTCTCTGATGACAACCTAGACAGCCCAGATGAAATTGATATCAACGTGGATGAACTTGATACTCCTGATGAGGCAGATTCCTTTGAGTATACAGGCCATGGTAAGTCACTAAGTTGACAAAATAGAGTTAAATAAATAAAAGGTTATCTAAGTGGCATTAGGAACAAATCCTTCACTTCTGAACCAGTGGTTCCTGTGTGTGGTTTCTAGAAGGCTCAGTTTGTGTCTTGGTCATAGGTGGCCAAAATTGACAGTTTATAGAGTATTACAGAGCAGGTATGGTTCACAGAAGTCACATATGACCACTGCTCTGTTGTAAACCCCTAGGCTGCTATCTGTCGTGTTGTAAGGAAACTGGTGCTGGGTTTACAGAGAAAGAGAAATTAATCTGGGAGATAAAATTTGAAGAGGCAGAGTCAGGGCTTCCCAATTTCTTAGTAGAAGCTTCCACTGTCTGGAATGTTTATTTTGCCAGACCTGTACATGCCCGGCTCCTTCACTGCTCAGACCTTGATCAGATGTCACCTCCTTAGACAGCCTTCCTTGCATCTCCAATCAAAGGTGCTTCTCACCTCCCTGCTTTCCCTAACCTATCCAAACTCTAGCCAACTATTCATTTTCTTTTCTATGTGCCATTCATTAAAATTGTAACTATTTGTTTGCATGTTTATCATCTCTTTTCCCACTAAATGTATACTCCACCTGGGTGGAGGTTTTATATCTCCATAACATAAGACTGATTGGAGTCAATGAAAAAGAGGAGAGAGTGCAGATGACATAAAAAAACTGTTCACAGAAGTGATGGCAGAAAACTTCCCAAGGAGGGGAAAAGAACTTGACATACACATAAGTGAGGCATACAGGACTCCAGCTAGCCTTAATCAAAAAAAACTACACATAGGCACATAATAGGATTCCAGAAATCCAACAGAAGAACAAAATTCTACAAGCAGTGAGAGAAAAGGAAAAAAAATCACATACAAAGGAAAGTCCATCAGAATCACAGCAGACTTCTCAATGAAAACCCTCAAGGCAAGCAGAGCTTGGAGTGATGTATTTCAAGCCCTAAAGGAAAACAGCCTCCAACCCAGATTGATGTACCCTGCAAAACTATCTTTCAAAATTGATGGAGAAATAAGATACTTTCATAACAAAGAGCACCTCAGGAACTTCATGGATATCAAACCGGCACTCCAAAAAATTTTAGACAATACCCTAGGAAAAGACAATGAGGATCACAACCCCAGAAAACCCAGCAGAATGAATCCATTGGACATGAAAAATTAAACGCAAAGGGGGAGAATCCAACAGAAAGAAAATGTCATGACAAGGCTTTTAAAACTTTTAACATCATCTCCCTAATGAGTGTATAATTCAATCTTGTTATTGTACTGATTAGTATTTTTCTGATTCTAGAGTTGGACACCTTTCCTTGTGCTGTACTGGCTATTTAGCATCTTCTTATGTCTACTTTTTAATTGGGTTGTCTATTAATGAGCTCTAAGAATTCTTTATATATTCTGGTCATAGGTTATATGCATTGTAAATATGGTCTGTTTAAGGACTACTTTTCATTTTAATGATGTCATTTAAAGTTCTAAATTTTGATGGAATCTTATTTATCAATTTTTTTCTTTTATACATTATGTCTTTTGTATCCTAGGTAGTTCTTGCCTACCCTGAATTCATAGCCATTTTCCCTTATAATTTCTTCTTAAAGTTTTATACTTTTAGGCTTTCATATTTAGGTTCATAGATCCTTTCGAGTTATTTTTATGTATGGAAATAAAGGGTTGAGGTTAATTTTTTATATACGGATACCAGGTGTTGTAGTGCCATTTGCTGAAGACACTATCTCTTCCTCGGCTCTTGAATTGAGTTTATATTCTATAAAATGCTAATGTTAAATAATCTTTCAAAACTCAGTGGACCATATACGTGTGATTCTCTTTCTAGATTCTCTGTTTTATTCCAATGATCTATATGTCTTTCCTTACACCAACACTGCCTTGATTACCGTAGCTTTAGAAGAAGTCTTAAAATTAGGTACTAAATGTCTTCCAACACTTTTTTAAAAAAACTTTTCTAGGTCCTTTGTACTCCTACATAACTTTTAAATTTCAATATCTGATTCTTCATTTATAGCAAGTATACATAGACCTGAATTTTTATATATACCTTGTGTTTTCTAATCCTGCCAAATTCAAATACAAGTTCTAGGGGCTCTTAGAGATTTCTTAGTATTTTCTCTGTAGATGATCATTTCATCTACATATAAAGATTTTGCTTCTACCTTGCCAATCCTATCCTAATTGTGTCATTTTATTGCCAGACTATTTTGGTGGGGCCTAGGTTTCAAAGTTTAATGGACAGATAAAGAGTAAGCATATCTGCCCTTGTTCCCCACCTTAAGGAGAAAGCATTGTATCTTCTCCATTCGTATACGGCATTCTCACTGGAAGTATGGAGTACATGTCTTTAATCTGTTGAGAAGGTTCTGTTCTACTTCTAGTCTCCTAATAGCTTTCACCATGAACAGCTGTAGAATTTAGTCCAGTACTTTTTCTCCAACTAGTGACAGGATCCTATGGCTTTTTCCTTTCCTCTGTTAAAATGATGACATTTGGGGGT
Organism: Heterocephalus glaber; assembly: GCF_053883595.1. Lineage (NCBI taxonomy): Eukaryota > Metazoa > Chordata > Mammalia > Rodentia > Bathyergidae > Heterocephalus > Heterocephalus glaber. The sequence continues at coordinate 59,821,373 of NW_028258317.1, read as the reverse complement.
GGATCTTCCAATGCTGAACCAACACTGCCATCCCTATAACAAAACCACTTTCTACATCCTGCCAGATCTGACTTCTAATAGTTTGTTTTGTTAAACAAATCTCTATCTATGTTCATACATTTTTCTTCTATTATCTTTATCCAGTTTTAGTATTAGCACAATGTTGATTTCCTAAAATGAGGGGAGAAGTGTTCCTTCTTTTTTCTGCTTTAATTGTTTGATATAATTTATCAGTTAAAATGTATATGAAGCTGCTGTTGTCATATAGGTAGGTTTTCAAGCTAGGAATATACTTTTGTTAATAGGTGCTATTCAAATTTTATATTTCCTCCAGAGTTAGTTTCATTAATTTGTCTTCCAAGGTACTTCTTAGAAGTTGTCAAATTTATTTCAAAAGAGATTTTTGAAATATGCTTTCTATATCTTTTTTAAATTCTGTAAAATCTGTGGTAATGTCTTCTAGATCTTGATATTGTAATTTAAGAAATGTATAATTGATATTGTGTAAAAGGAAGAAAAGGTCTAAAGGTGAAGGGGAAGTGGGAGGAGTAGGGGAAAGGAAAAAAGGGAAAAGAAAAATATGAGAAAAGGAAAAAAATGGAAACAAAGTCTTTGCAAATAGGGAAGGATGGAGGGGTGAAGGGAGGCAGGGGAAGGGGAAAAAAATAAGAATCAAGATACTCATGTAATGGTACAAGATCCCAGTGATGAATGTAACTGTATTTTATACCGAAAATGTACCAATAAACTTAATGGGGGGGGGGGAAGAAAGGATGGAGTGCGTGGGCCAGAGGAAAGACAAAATAAAGAAAATTAAAAATTGCCAGATTAAAGACTGACACTCCTGATGTGAATATCAGTCTCATTTTAGTTCTTTCCTGTGCTCAGTGAAGTTTGGTTTGTTAAGATTTATATGCAAATATATAATATTTACTTGTAAAAATACCGGCAGAATTATGTAGTTTCCATTTCACATCTTTGCCAGGGTGGCATTCTGAAGTTATATTTCTGAATCACAATGAGAGAAGTGTCTTGGCCACAACTATTGTTTTTCTTAATTTTAAAAGTTTTTCTAGTCTTAAAAGGCAATACCACAATTAAGTGGTGCCCTGACTTTTAGAGTCTTGCTAATTTTAGGCATTCCATTCATACAGGAACATAATTAAGAAGTTTGTTCAATTAGCTAATTAATTCAGCCAATGTTTACTGAGCCGCCAGAAATAGAACCAGGATCAGTACAATCTTAGACCCAATCTTCGTAAACTTAAGGCTTTATTTCCTCAAGTTAAAACAAAATAGAAGGAAACTATTTGTTCTAAAGTTTGCTATGTTTAAATAGAAGTTTTATATTGCATTTTATCATATTCTTGAATTTCTGTATAGTTTTCCCTCAGTATCTGGGGCAACTTGGCTTCAGAAACCTAAACAGATAGAAAATTTAGCCACACTCAAGCTCAACCATACTCAAGCTGTAGTATTTGCCTATAACCTACTTATATCCTCTCATATACTTTAAGTCATCTCTAGGTTACTTATAATGCCTAATACAATACAAATGCTGTGTAGATAGTTGTTGTATGTGGAATAATGATCAAGAAAAAAATCAGCATGTTCTGTACACATGCATTTTTTCCCCTGAATATTTTCTGTCTGCATTTGCTTGAATTTGCAGTTGTGGAACCAAAGGATATGGAAAGCTGACTATAATTATCTGGATATTTAATCTTGTGGGTTGACATATACAAACATGAAGGGAAAGAAGGTGCTGAGTTCACATTTGTTCTGGCCACCTGAGTGTCTTCGCCAGCTACAGAAATCCATGCTGGCTCTACCCAATGGCCCTAGCTCTTTTCCTGCTAAAACATTGACTTAAAATCCCACAGAAGACAGCTGTGGCATGACACTGCTGGTCCTTCCCTCTCCTCCCCCTTTACTTCCCTTTTGCTGTGGACAGCTTTGTCACACCACATCTGAACCTTTTATTTTTATAAATAGTAAAGCTCTCAAGCAAAGTGGTGGTAGCTGAGCAAGCTGATAATTAAAGCTGCCTCTTGCTTATGTAGATCTTTTTATTTAGTTGACATAGTTATGTTGAAAGAGCCAGTTTAAGGGCCACAATCCCCCTTCCAGGTCTTAAACTTGGAAGATAATTTTTTCTTTTGGTACCGGGGATCGAACTTGGGTCCTTGCACTTGCGAGGCAGGCAGCGGAACCACTGAGCTAAATCCCCGGCCAGAAGATAAAAATTTTAACATAAGCAGTATTCTAAAATTCTCCTTAATTATCAAACAAGAGGTGTATCACTTTGTAAAATATACAGACCACTGACTGCATTAAGAGGGTGGAATAGAAATACATTTTAGTTCTGAGGTGTGAAGTAAGTGCTTGAAAATGCAGGTGGGATTTACAGTGTGCCAAAGAGACGAGGAATGTGTAAGTAGTAAAGGACTTAGGGTGTCATATTTTCATTTTAAGAGCAAGCTTAGTGTTTTTAAAAAATGCTTTGTTAGGGCCAGGGATTTAGCTCAGTGGCACCACGTCTGCCTCACAAGCACAAAGTTCTGAGTTTGATCCACCAAAAAAAAAAAAAAGCTTTATTATACTAATTCTAAAAACTCAATATCTAAAGGTCAGGGGAAAAATGATGAACTATCTCTATTTTCCAAACCGACCACAAAGTAATTTTTGCCATAATGCAGATCTCAGCAAAAGTGTTTCATATGGGAAGTGGAAAACTGATAAAATAATTTTTTCCTGCATATTTCTGATAAGAATGTTACAGGAAACACTCATGTGTTCTTACACTTTTCTTTCCTGGGCTTCAAAGTGATGTTTAGTGACCTTATCTAAGCTGTCTTTTCTAAAACTAAGCCCTAATGACAGCTTTCTGGGTTAATAAGGCACCCCAACATTATTTCCAGGTAATCTGGGCACCACTTCGTTTAATGTCCTGATCTGTGGTTTCCCATATTTGCGTATTCTATAGGCAACCTGCTCATAAAAACTAACTCCTTGTTTTAACCCTGCATGTAAACTAACCAGGTGTTAAGTTTACTGTGTTTTACCCACAAACAGTCTACGTTATAATACTGTTGTCTGAAAGGATGATTTTTCTTTGTATTTTTGTATACTGAGGTTGTACATTCACATTTATGTCCTGTCTGCTGTTTGTCGCCAAGAGAATTTTAAAGACTTCTTAACTATGCACTGAGTGTATTAGTCAGCTTTTCCTGCCACAATACCGGACACCCACTACTTTCAAAAGAGGTGTAACTGGTCTCATGGTTTCAGAGGAGTTAATCCATGATCCGTTGATTCCAAGGGAGAAACGTCATGGAGGGAGGGTATGGTGAAGCAAAGCTGCTCAGTTCATGGGATCTAGGAAGCAGAACAGAGAAGTAAAGCCAGAAAAGAAGGGGCTGGTGACCACATACTGTAGAGTAGTCAAGGTCATACCTCCATGACCTACCAAGTCACCCTCAGAAATGTGCTTAACTAGTCTGCTAGGCCTTCTTCCCTCCCTCCCTCCCTCCCTTCCTTTCCTCCTTTCAGTACTCAGATTGAACCCAAGCCTTAACACCCCAAGCCCATTATATATTTTTTATTTTGAGACAGGACCCCATGAAGTTGCCTAGTCTGGGCTCAAACTTATACCCTCCTGTCTCAGTCTCCCAGAGTCCTGGGATTACAGGCATGCATGACTATATGTGGCTTAGGTAGATGTTTCTTAATTCAATCAAGTTGACATATCATGATTAATGGTCACACTGGACATTTTTGTCATAACAAAATATCTTCAAAAATAATGTCTTTTAACAGTATTCATTATCTTTGTTAGAACATAATATATAGAAATGTAGTCACCTTTAACAAATATAGGTCCCTACTGGAAGCCGCAGCTAACGTCATCTCTAGTTAGTCTATGGTGAACATCAAGAATGGATTCCCCATTGTGGTCTGGGTAGCACAGAGCTTTCAAGAGCTTGTGTGCTAAGTCATCTCAAAAAGGCAAAAGGAAGAGTTAAGTTGACCTCTCCCCTGTGTATGAGGCTTTAATTGTCTTCCACAGTCCGGGGAGAAAGATGATCTTTGAGAAAAGAAAACAAGCATTTCTTAAATAAAGAGGAGATGAGACTGAAAATTAAATTTGAAGTGCCTAGGGTCAGAGAGTTAAACAAGACCTGAACATTTTTGCAAATACAACGTGAAGAGAGGGTGGGAGGAGATGGTAATTTATAGTTACAGCCAAAAAATTATTTAGATCAGGAGAGTATTTCTAGATGAAGGGAGTAAGTAAAGCTACTAGCTTGTAATGTTGATTCTAGAAATGGACTCTTCAAGAGAACTTAATATAACCCTAGCTCTTAAATAATTCTTAGGGATGAGGGACCTCTAGCAACTGACCAGTTCCCACACAATGAAACATTAAGCACAATACCTCATAAATAAAAGCTCCAAACTTGTTCACCAAAATGAATAATAATGCTGTTTTTAAGAAGAAATAGTAAGAAAATGTGTGTCTGTCTGTGTATGTATGTGTGTCCTTTCCCATTATATTATAATTTTTAGTAGAGAAAAAAATTTAGTCAGCTATATAAAAAATTTTGATTTCTGTTGTGCAGAAATATATAGGAATATATAGATTTAAAAGCTAAGCACAAAGCAGAAAAGTAATTGCAATACCTGACTAAGTTCTATATAAAGAACCCCCACAGATCAATAAGGACCACAATAGGCAAAAGATTTATCTGTATCTCCATATTAGTAGGAGAAATATAAGTAGCCAATAAACATTTTAATTTTTCCTTATTAGATAAATTCAAATTGAAACAACAATGAGATTATTTCCATCTTGGATTGTTAAAAGGTAAAAGCTTTAACAGCCTGTGGTTTTGTAACAAGGGGAGAATACAGGCACTTTTGTATATTTTGGAGTGACATATTCAAGGACAAAACTGTCCATAAAGGCAAATTGCCCATGGATCCAGCTTTCCCTTGGTAAAAAGTTGCCCTATGGTAATATGTGCACAAATGAAGTAAGATACCTGTGTCAAGATACTTGCTGGAGCAAGTACTTTATAAGAAGCCGTAACAATTATAGAATAAAACTAAATTTCCATCATCATGAATTTAATTCCTTTAAGGTCTGCCTAGCTTTGTCATTTCCATAGTGTCATGCATTGGAGTCATATAGGAAGTAGACTTTCAAATGGCTTCTTGTACTTAGGCATTTAAGTTTCCTTCATATCTCTTCATGTCTTACAAATTCATTTTTTAAAATATTTAACAATATTCCATTGTATGGATGTATTACATTTTATTTTTCCCTTCACTTGCTGAAGGACATCTTGGTTGCCTCAAAGTTTTGGCAATTACAAATAAAGCTTCTATAAACATTCATGTATAAGTTTTATGTGGATATACATTTTCAAGTCACTTGAGCCTTTGCCAAGGAATATAATTGCTGGGTTGCATAAGAAGAGCATGCTTAATTTTGTAAGAAGCTGCCAAACTGTCTTCCAGAATCATGGTGTCCTTCTACATTCCCATCAGCAATGAATGAGAATTCCTGTTGCTCCATATCCTCGCTACATTTGATGTTATCAAAACTTTGCAATTTAGCTATTTAATAGATATGTAGTAGTATCTCATTATTTGCAAGTTTAATTTCACACTGACATACTGACATGTGCTGTTAAATGTCTTCTTATGTTCTTACTTGCTATCTGTACATCTTTTTGGATGAGGAGTCTATTCATGTCTTTTCTGTGTTTTTTATGCAAGTTGTTTATTTTCTTCTTCGTACTGTTGGATAATAGTTCTTTACTAGATGTGTATTTTGTAAATATTTTCTCCCAGTCTGTGGCTTGGTTTCTTATTTTCTTGACATTGTCTTTCACAGAACACAAGTTTTGTTTTGTTTTTTTATTTCTGTTTTTTTGAGTTAGGGTCTCACTCTGTAGTTCAGGGTGGCTTTGAACTTACTCTGTAGACCAGGCTGGCCTCAAACTCATGGTGATCCTCCTGCCTCAGCCTCCCAAGTGCTGGGATTACAGACATTGCCCACCATGCCCAGCCTAGAGCACAGGTTTTAATTTTAATAAAGTCTAGCTCATCAATTATTTGTTTCATGGATAATGCCTTGGTGTTAAGTCTAAAAAGTCACTCTATACCCAAAGTCAATTAAGTTTCCTTTTATGTTGCAGGGGTTTTATGGTTTTGTATATTTATATTTAGGTCTATGATCCATTTTGTGTCAGTTTTTGTGCAGTTTAAGGTCTAGATCTAGATTCATTTTTTTGTATATAGATATCCAGTTGTTGAGTAACATTTGTTGTAAAGACCTATCTTTGTTCCACAGTACTGCCTTGCCTCCTTTCTTAAAGATCAGTTGATTGTATTTGTGTGATATGCATTTTACTTTTATAACCAGAATAAAAATTGTGATATATAGAAAAAGTTTTAATGAGGCAACTTCAATAAAAGCATGTAGAAAACAAAACAATCCCACTTTTACCCCGTCACATACACTCCAAGATCACCAGGGTCAAATTAAGCAGGCTAGGGAGAACCAAAGCCAATGCAGAGGGTTTGCTGGATGGGGAGTGCACTGCAGACAATGGTGTGTGTGTGGGTAGCACCAGAAGACAAACAGAGCTCAGAGTTTTGAGGCAGTAAAGACAAGATGGGAAACAGCATCCCAGAAAGGGAGCTTGGATTACCATCAGAGGTTCCTAATGCAAGTAGAAAGGAAGAAACAGGAAGGGATTCCAGACAGATGGACAGAGTTGCCCAAGTGAAACAGTGCTTGATTGAAAGCTGAAGGTTGCTGCTTTTTGTCCTTAATAAGTTGCCAACTTGGAAATAGGGTAGAAACCAAAGTGAATGAACAACATGGGGTCTTTCTTTTTGAGACGTGCAAGAGAAAATTTCTTGCCGAAGAATGCTCAGTGGGGTTGTTGTTGTTGATGCCTTATGCACCAACAAATTTAAGAGTCTTGTGAATTTGGGGCCTTGGACTATTTCTGATCTACAAACTTGTTTTGTTTCTCACTTACTGTAGCACATTTTGAAATAGAATGAATGGGAAGTAATATCAAATGTATGTCCAGAAGTGCTCCCTGTTGGTCAGGGAGTTCACTCCTGTTGTAAGAGTATTAGAACAGGGGTACTGACTCAAAGTGTCTTGTCATCAAGACACCAAGGTAAAGGTCCTCAAACACTTTGAGGCCATCTGGCTGAAGGAAACCAACATTATCTGGGCTTGATAAGCAAATAACCTTTTACCCCATCAGAAATACCTATGATCTTTAACATGCATGATTATGAATGGATTGGTACCACTTCATCCCACACTGGGCCACTACTGATACAAGACAGATCTAGAGTTAGTTCTCCCCACCCTCAGAATGGCCTTACCAATGAATTTGGTTATTCAGTCAGTCAGTACAGAAGACAGCTGAATGGACTTTATGTGGTCAGGTTGGTGTTAAGCTCTATAAAGCCTGTACATAGCAGAGAGTTTCATTCTGGTGGCTCCGCCAGGGAGGAGCTTCTGATTAGACCATTTTGGAGCTCTATTGTAAAGGCCATGTTCCTTCAGCCCTGCTTTCTTTCATTTCCAGAAGATTCCATGGTCAACAAAGACTCTGGCCAAGAGTCAGAGTCCATTCCAGAATATACAGCTGAAGAAGAGCGTGAAGACAACCGGCTGTGGAGGACAGTGGTGATCGGAGAACAAGAGCAACGGATTGACATGAAGGTCATCGAGCCCTACAGGAGAGTCATTTCTCATGGAGGTAGTCATGCTCTGAGAATCTGGGAAATGGGGTGGGGGCAGGCATAGTTTTAAATTGGAAAACAGAGGTGAGGTTCTCTGAGGTGTGACATCCCAAAGATCCTATTCTGCAGTCTATGTTCAGGGGACTGAGAGCTAAGGACATTACTTTATGCTCTCTAGTCATTAAAAATTTGAAAATCTAATAGGCAAAAACGATTTTCCAGTGTAAAAGAGAAAAGCTTTTCACAGCTCATATCCAATACCATTAAGATTTTTGTGCAAATTTCTCAAAAGCCATAGCCATCCAATGTGATGATGTCTGTATAGAATTCCTGTCAGTGGGTTATGATGTTGAACTGAACAGTTTAGAGTAGACAACACCATGGACCCTAGTAAAGCCACTACTTCTGAGGGGCTTCTAGTCACAAAATGTCTTTTGAGTCCTCTTCAGATGCTTTAGGAATCTTTTTAGACTCAGTCTGATAACTTCTTCCTTATCTAAAGTTTGCATTTCTGTAAACTACCTTATATCTAGGCCTCACAACAGCTGATCCCAGCCAAACCCTCCACCTTTCTAGTGAGGGACCAGGAAAGGGGAAAGTATATTTGTGTTTCCAGTGCTTTCTTGAGGTCTCCAGGAGGATGTGTGGCCTTGACTAATATGGAACTCATCAAAAGTTAGGCGAGCACTAGCAACACATTTAACATTATCGACTTCAGAAAACATCAACGGCTTTTTTATTATTCTCCTGCATGTGTTCCTTTGCTGCCATCCCCTGATGCTACTTTTACCACCCAGCTGTCCCAGAAAAAGTACAAGTTGACAAGGCAATTGTTGCTCTCCACATTCTCTCTTCCAGAATGAGGACAGGGAAATAAGAGTCTTGACACTGCATTAAATCCACAGCACTTGTTTTCTAAGGAGCACAAAGACATATTATTATTTCAGTCAAACGTCCCTCTACCAGTAGGTCCTCCACTTTCTATCCCTTGCATTGCTCCCTCATATAAGTACCAGGACCACCAAGTTAACCCAAATGTGACAGTGAAGGAAGCAGCCAGCTGGAACTCTTGGTCATGACCTCTTTCTCTTCTCTCATTATGCAACCTGAAATAGCAACATGGCCTCATGATACCTGCTCTCAGGGCTGGGTCTGTTCCCTGTAAGAGAAATCTTTTTCACAGTCCTTTAGAACCAAGGCTGGCCTGATCTTGCTGAGAGGGACAGACACCTGACCCATGAGTCAACCCTTTTGTTCTTAGTATGAAAACCACAACTGGAACACTTCCCATACCTTCCCGGGGGGTTACTACTTCTTGGCACCACCCACCAGATACTTTTGGTTTGTTTGCATTGAGGAAATCAAAACAAAGCAAAGGCTAACTATGAAAGTAGTCTAACACTGAAAGTAGTCTTACTGAAAGTAGCCTTACACTAAAACGTATAGAAAATGGAGAAGTTTGTCAAAGTAAATCAAAGTCATGCCGTGATGATCTTTATACACATTCGTATGCCTCAGATCTTAAGAGTTCTCATGTTATAAGGGAGACAGGTGTATAGTTTTGCTGCTATGGTAAGGGCAAGTCATCTCAATACTTCAGTGGACTCACCTACTCATTTTTCAGCTGCAGTGAAACCAGGTGGGTTGGGTAGATGGTTGTCAATCCCATCGCCCTGGTATGCAGATCACCCGTCCTCTGAAGGGCAGGAAAAGCCACTGCCTTTGCCTGTGCTAGTCTTTGTAGAAATCTGCCTGAGCACTCTGTGCTGACCTGGTTTGCTGAGCTCTCCATCCCCGCCACCTCCTGACCTTGGCATCTGCTCATCTCCATCCTCTGTTGCGCAAGCTTGGTTCTTTGTCTGTGTGACTGTCTGGTTTGTTTGGAAGAGTCCTCCTCCCCTCTCCCAGGCTCCCCTTGGCCTTCTCCAGGCACTGGGCTGCATGAATGTGTCTCTGGCTGCACCCTTCTGGCACATTAGCGAGATGCCACCTTTTCTTCCATACTGAACAGCTTCTATGCTCTGCAGGCAAAGATCGTTCCGATGTTACTTCTGAATTGGCCGAAGCATTGTCTTCCTTACTGGAAACTTATACCACTCTCTTAGATCTTATGGTGGTGAAGTGTCCTGTCACCCTGGCTTCTGATGAACATTTAAAGAGCAGACTCCATGAGGCTACTTTCCCCTTAGTGCCAGCTAAGCAACACTCCGTGCATTCAACTGCAAGGTGGGAGTGATCAAAAGAGTTGCAGGAAGTGGCCCCAAAGTCAGGCACTGCCAACTGTTCCCAGCTGTGTTTAAAGAAATAATACTAAAGTCTTCAGCTTGGTATGAGCTGACAGAGGCCCTGTCCACACTGTACAAGAATGAATTCAAGGCCTGTCTTTGTCACTTGCAAGCCTCTGAACTTAGCACTTCACTTCCTTCTCAGGGCCTCAGTGACTTTATTAGTCAAATGAGGGTGATAAATTGCACTGGTGTTTATAACCCATAATCCTAGGAGCAATATCCCTGTCATCTGCTTAACTAAAAAAAAAAAAAACCAAACAGCATCATGGGTAGTTTTGCTCAGTCAATGGCGTGGGGTCACATGGAGGCCAGAACTGGCTTTTTTGAACTTAAAACAGAAAACATTTAAATAACCAAGAATAATCACACTGAAGAATGTTAACAAGGAGTTTCCCTTCTTTTTTCTTTCTTTCTTTTTACTTCTTTTATTTCATTCTAGGAGATTCAGGTAACCTTCTCTGCAGCGTTGCTGGACAAATGCTCCTGGAAAGAATGAGCAGAAGAGCTTCTGGCTGGTGTGTGTGTGTGTATATGTTTTGGTTGCGACTGTGACATCTTTCCTCCTCTCTCCATTCCATTTGCTGGCCGGCAAACTTGTGTTACATCCCTTTTATGCTTCTCTGTGCCACCGCAGGTAAGGTTTGCCATCGCTGCCCTGAGGGTCCCGGGAGGCTCCACGGCAGGCTTGTGCCTGTGTCGCAGCACAGGACCCTATGATTACCTCACGTTCACTGACAGTCTGACAAAATACATGGCCTAAAACCAAGCTCCCTGTGGATTATACTGCTGCCAGTAGAAAGCTTTACCTGAATTAGCTGTTTATTTTAGGACAGAAATTGAAGGCTTAGTTCACCCAAGAAAGCATCAGAGTAGGGGTGGGGGCAAAAAGCATACAGTCCTGCTCATTCTAGGTGTTGCATTTTGCCAGCAATCACTGTCTGAAGTATCTCTGAAGCCTGTGAAAATGACATCAACTCTTGATTTAGGAAGAACATTTTCATGATGAAATCTTTTTTTCTATTTCCTGTCTTAGATCTTCTCCTCTCCTCCTATTTTCTTCTTTTCCCCATTGCCTCTTCTTCCTTCTTACAGCAGCTCTACCCAAAAGTACAGAGCCATTTTTCATTTGTAAATTCCAGCCATTTTGATTTAAAGAGACATTCCTTGGCTTAGATAAGTCGATCCCTCTGTATTTCTTTGGCTAAATGAACTCCAGTGAGCAGGATGCTGCAGCATTCTAAGAACTGATAGCATGGGTGAGTTGCCTTTGAAGATGACTTCAGAAGTACTGTTTAGGAACCTCTCTTCATTTAAAAAAAAAGTCTCTAAGGAATCCTCTAGAAATAGAAAAAGAAATCAAAGTACTGAGTAGTCATGAACTTGAAATTATTCTGACACACTGGAGCCAGGAAACTACATTTAGAAAGATGTATTCTTACTTGTTTTTAAGTTAGACGTTATGCCTGTTGTCTATTTGCATGACTTCTTAGCTTTCCACTGTGCTGAGTCTGAATCATATGTGTTCACGGTGTTAGCTAAGCCAGCATATCGTTTGTGGATTTCCACTTACTTATGAATCCTCAGAAATGAAATTTTCTGGTGGAACAAGGACTTCTTGTATTCTTTCTACCTTTTTCTTTATATATGCATTCTAAAAAGAAAATGATGAATACCTACAGATTGGAAAATATGGAACTAAATAAAAAAATCCAGAACGAAGCTAATGTAATGCCCTCTTACAAACAGGTGTTCAGGTGTTGGGTTGGGTATATATTTACGTAAGTAGCATTTTCTAAGATAAGTGCTATGAATACAGTACATAACACCTTCAAATTAGTAATACAACCCACAGCTCGATATATTTTTAGCTACTTCACTCTTCGCCCACCTTGTTTGTGGTAGAGTCATACTCTGTTTTTTTAGAGAGCATCTTATTAAACTGCTTTTCAAGAGTTGATCCCATCCAAATCTATACCCAGCCAGTGTTTTACTGCCATTTAATCATGAGGGGGATATTTAGGGTTCTGAAAAAAGGAAATGTGCAAGTTCCAGGATGACTGGATCAGGCATAAGCACATGTGCTGTCCTCCTACTCAGAGTGTTGAGGGAATCTCTACTGAATGACTCTGAAGGCCAGAATTATGTGATACAAACTGCAAATATTTAAATGGGGATATTAAAAATGATAGGGGCTGGTGGTGTTGCTCAGTGGTAAAGCATGTGCTTAGCATGGGTGAGGCCCTGGGTTAAATCACCAGCACCCTCCCCCAAAAATGACAAGATAGAGCATTGCTTCCTTTTTGAAGTGCCAAAGGTACATTTCATTCCAGCCGCCTACCTATGAGTATTTGACAAATGCCTGCCATGAATTTCAAAGGTGAGCACTAAGGGAATATAAAACTTGTTTAAAAGATTGGGCAGTGCCAGAATTATGTTAAAGTTTTATAATAGTTTCTCATAGTACTTTTTTTTCATCTATTCTCAAAAGATGAGAATAATATCCAGAGATATATTTGCATATTCCTTGACCCTTTGAATTTTAATATCCACACGTATTTTCATTGCGTGTATCTTATTTTCTCAGAATCACCTACACACAGTACTTCTATCCCACTCACATCTTATTAGGAAGTAATTCTCAAGTTTTCCCCAAAGCACATATTTTCACACAATTCAGAGAATTTAGCCAGGCCCATCTTGAGTGCTCCTCTTTAAGAGGCAAAGCTCCGAATTCTGTGCACAGTTATTGTAGGCCTGGTCAGAACTTCCCATGTATCCATGTACAGTCTGTAGGGGCCAGAGGTCCCAAGGACATTACGGAAGAGTGACCAGGTCTCAAAATCAAAAGCAAGCTATTTTACCCACCTGTTGACTAGTAGCTGATCACTGGAGAGTATGTGGCCCTGTGATAATTATATTGCAGTTTAGTGACTAAATTCATCCTTCAAATTAACTGGGGTCTAAAACCAAAAGGAGCTAAAGAGTATTAAACAGAATCTCTTTCTCAGCTCTCAGAATGAAGTATTTTATGAATTTGCTTTTAACATAATTTAGTGTTGTATAAATCAAAAAAATGTTACCTGGGAGGGGGATGGTACTTAGTTATAGAATGCTTACCTGGCATGCACGGCCCTAGGTTCAATCCCCAGCACCACAAAAATAAAATAAAATGAAAATATGTTGCCTTCTTTGATAAGTTGAATATTTATTTATACATGCCATTCATAACTATGTATAGCACATGCAATCATCTATAATATATGTATACCCTATATACACAAATATACATTTTAAAATTAATTTTATTGGTACATTTTAGGTATACAATATGATGACATTCATCATTGGAAATTTACACCTTTACATAATCTCTCTTGGTTCTTATTTTTTCCCCTTCCCCTGCCCTCCCTTCAACCCCTTTATCCCTCCCTGTTTACAAAGACTTTGTTTCCATTTTTTCATTTACTCGTATTGATTCCATTCCTTTCTTTCCTTGCCCCTCCCCCTCCCCCTCCCACTTCCCCTTTGCCCCTTTTCTTCCTATTTCACATTATCTATTATACCTTTTGGTCCTTATTTACACTTTCAGTTTCTCACATTAGAGAAACTATTCAGTATTTACACATGTATCTCCTGTTTATTTCACTTAAGTGTATTGCCTCGGTGTGCATCCACTTAGCTATAAATGTCTCTAATTTCTTATTTTTTATGGCTGAGTAGTACTCCATTTTAATTTTTAAAACCACATTTTCTTTATTCAGTCTCCAGTTGATGGGCACTTGGGCTGCTTTCAAGTTTTAGCTATTACAAATTGTGCCGCTATGAACATGGGTGCACATATATCACTGTGGTATGACTCTCTTAATACTTTGGGGAAGATCCTCAGCAGAAGAATAGCTGGGTCAAATGAGACTTCCAGTTCTAGTTCTTTGACATATCTCCATACCGATTTCCACAGTGGTTGCACCAGTCTACACTCCCACCAGCAGGGGTGTAGTGTTCCTCTTTCCCCTCAGCCCCACCAGCATTTGTTATTGGTTGATTTCATGATAGCAGCCATTCTTTCTGGGGTGAGGTGGAATCTCAGCGTTGTTTTCATTTGCATCTCTTGAACGACCAGTGATGTTGAGCATTTTTTCATGTATTTATTTCCTATTTCTATTTCTTTGTGTGAGAAATGTCTGTTCATTTCAGATGCCCATTTTTGGATTGGGTCTTTAAATTTGGGAGGTCTGATTTTTAAAGTTGTTTATAGATTCTAGATAGTAGACCTTTGTCTGAGGAACAGCTGGTGAAAATTTTTACCCACGTTGTGGGTTGTCTCTTCACACTGTTGGTGGTTTCTCTTGCTGTTCAGAAGCTTTTTAATAGGAAGAGATTCCACTTGTTAATTGTTTACTACATATTTAAGACACTATATAACATTTCAAGCACCAAGAGATAATTATATGTGTATATACTTATAGAACTGTAAGCATACTTATTCCATTATCTATCTGTGATACACGCGCGCGCGCACACACACACACACACAGACCGCACCAGCACTTCTGATTTATCCCTCTGGTTCAGCATTACCTTGTTAAGAAATTTCAGTGTTTTACCAATGTCTTTTTGTTTGTCCCTCAGGATACTATGGGGATGGTCTAAATGCCATCATTGTGTTTGCTGCTTGTTTTCTGCCAGACAGCAGTCGGGTGGATTACCACTATGTCATGGAAAATCTTTTCCTGTGAGTGCTCCTTCTGACAAAGTGCTTTGAATCAATGTCCATTGGTGTGTAATGGCAGAGAGAGGATCTCAGTTAAGGAAAGTGGATGATGTAGACTATTCAAAGCCTTTGAAAAAAAGTCAATAAGCTTTCTGTCATGGAACAGTGCTCAAAAGTCTAAAACCTCCAAAGGAACTCTCATCAGTAGAATACATGAAAAACAAAATGAGAAGAGTTTGGCTTGCATTTAAGAATTTTGTAACATTTCCTTTGGGCAAAGTGTTATTTTTGTTCCGTGATAACATGTTTGTAATCTACTGTTGGTAATTTGACTTTGTTTATATCTGCCTGTGTTTAGTATGAGTTGCCCTTAATGTTTAATAACATTGTTAACATTTTTGAAAGTCAGGTTTTGAGCTCACATATTTTCCTAGGGTACCTGCATTAAAAAAAAAGAGAGAGCCATACAAATAAATGAGCAATACTCAATCTCAGATAAATTATCTTAGGTAACTGCTTTGTTCCAAGGTAAAGAGGTAATATTACAACTATCCTTAAATGTCATTCACTCTGTAATTTAAATGTTATGTAATCAGGGTATAAATGTGATGAAATATTTCATGTGGAAACTGAAAACACTCCTCTTCCTTCCTGTGATCAGCTATGTAATAAGCACATTAGAGCTGATGGTAGCTGAAGATTATATGATTGTATATTTGAATGGTGCAACCCCAAGACGGAAGATGCCAGGCCTGGGCTGGATGAAGAAATGCTACCAGATGATTGACAGGCGGTATGTGGTCCATTATTTACCCCCCAGTTTTACTCCCTCCACTCTCTTTTAGTCTACCATGAATGCGGCCCCATTTAGAAACACTGAGCTATGCATATTTGAAGAAACAAATTACAGAAATATTAATCAAAGTATTTACTTGATGCTCCAATGCTGAAATAAAGCACATCTTATCCAGATCTCATTGAACGTAATCTCAAACCTGGCAGACCAAGTCCATTTTAAATTGTGCATGTGCTGTTGCCAGAGAGAGGTGCAATTTAAATGGATAAACCAAAATAACCATGATTTTTCAATGCTATTGTGTGAATCAGTGGCTGTTCGCCTGTCCTAGGACAATGGTGATTTGCACAGCATTGTACTTGTGTTTTCACATTCACTGTCAATTCAAGGTAACCACTACCCAATGCAGTCCTTTTCTTTGCCACTTCTTCAGGACACTACTTTTGTCCACACTGGTGTTATTAGGACGAAACACTTTATTGCCATATATAGGAAAATTGGTATAGAAAACATGTAGTTCTACAATAGCTAGTATGTATTGCATCCCCTTAGATAGGACCCCTTGCATAAAAACATGAGAATCCCCTGTTTTATTTAACTAAAATCTATCTTATGATTTGAGCATTAATAATGTAACATAGATAATGCTGAAAAGTGTGCCTAAAAATCAAGAATTGTTAAGATGGTAAATTTTCTTTTACAGAAGAAGAAACTAAGGCTTAAAAAGATTTGGTATGGCTTAAAAACTAAGGCTTAAAAAGAATTGTTATGTTTCTCCAAAATAGTAAAGATAATGTTGACAAAAATGAACAGCATCATTAAACAAAACTATGTCATCATGCTTATAAACTTATGTACTCCAAGAATAGCACCATTCTATTTTACATTTATTGGGAAAATGAGATTTGAATCATACAAGTTTCAAATTATGTCTTAAGCAGCACTTTAAAAAATTAATCCTGGCCTTTCTATGCATTTCCATATGATAGTAGTAAGATTATTCATATTCGTATGTGAATTTATTTTGTTATAATTCTCGCTGAAAATGGGTTAAGAGTAATTCATTATTTTTTCTTTTTTCAAAATAGGTTGCGCAAGAATTTGAAATCCTTCATCATTGTTCATCCATCCTGGTTCATCAGAACGATCCTTGCTGTGACACGGCCTTTTATAAGGTATAGTTGCTAGTGCAGTAAAAGTGCCAGTAAAAGTAAATGTACCGGACTCTTATAAAAGTATGTAAATCATCTCATAAACAGGAACACATAAACTAAGAGTATCTAGGAAAATTTATATTGCCTCTGTCTTTCCTGAAAAGGTACTTTGGACTATGTATCAAGTATTAAAAATGAGAATTCAGAGTGAAAATTATGAGTGGTAATTATTTCATAATAAATATTTCCCCTGATCATTATAAAACATGACCACCATGTTCCTTCCTGTAGAATATGAAGTAGGATTTCCATACCACATTATAAAAGGGCACAAACAATACTTTTTAAATGGTATGTTATTTTGTAGAGAATAAGGAAGTAGAATAGGGCTGGGGATGTAGCTCAGTGGTGCCACTCCTGCCTGGCAAGTGCAAGGTCCTGAGTTCGATCCCTGGTACAGAAAAAAAAAAGTAGAATAATATGAGAATGGGTAATAAAGATTAGCCAAGGATAGAGACAAGAGCCAATTATTATTCCATTTCTTCTGAACAAATATCATATGGGTCACCAAAATTGGTTTGAATCTGGGTATCCATCTTGAGAGTTGTATTTTGATCAAACATGAAATTTCTTGATTTCAAGTCAGTGCCTGTTTTTTTCATCACTTCTTTTTTTTTTTGAGCTAGGTATTACATAACCTTATATTTGGGGGATGCAAAGAAACATAAGATATGGCTTATAGTTAGACCTGAAACAGTTACATGAAAGGTATAGTGTTTATTTTCTAGATAGCATTAAAAATAATGCTTTGCCTACCAACAATATAGATATATTGAAATTTTCTGGGTCAGTTATCAATAAATTTCTAAGGAAAGTTCTGATAAGTTCTAGAGAACAAAAATAAATGTTAAAATCCTTTGTATTTTATAGAGATTTCACTATACCTTCCAGCTTCTACTTTTTTATCAGTATTCACTTATTTCATTTTATTTCTTGTGATACTAGAACTTAAACCCAGGGTCTTCACACTGAGCTACACCCCCAGGCCTTTTTAAATATTGCTAACTTGCCATCCTCCTTCAGCCTCTCAGAGAGAAGGGATTGCAGGCATGTGCCCAAACCCCCTGCTTCACTTACTTTTATTTAGCATTTTCCTCTCTACTTCCAGTGATTGAGAAGCAGAATTCAACCTAGTTTGCATTTAGCAAAAGTTAACTGTTTTCCTAACTATGTTAAATTGCTTTTTAAGATATTATCAACTATGTGTTATACACATCCACTTAATAATTGCAAGAAACACTTTCACAAGAGAGTAGAAATCAATGTACCTTTAGTACTCATGATTTATTGATGTTTGTTTAATAATTCAGCTCTTATAATTGTAAAACAATTTTTCATGATAACAAAACATTCATTAGTTTAAGAATATTAAAAATTGATTATAATTTAACACTCTTAGGGATTGGGAGTGTGTAGCTCAGTGCTTCCCTAGTATGTGTGAGGTCCTGACTTCCATCCCTAGCATTGCAAAAAAAAAAAAATCCTTTAATTTTTTAACAGTACTGAAGGGAGCTTCAAGATAATAATGACAACAGCATAATAATATTATAGCTATGGTTGTATGGTAAATTACATCTAATGCTGGCTCCCATTCAGTAGGTGATTATATGTATTATTTCATTGAACCCTAATGAACATCCTCTGAAACAGATATCTGTTGTATTTTCCATTGTATAGGGAAAAAATCCTGAGCATTAGGGAGGTCATATAAATGGCTTACAGCAGAAGCCAGCAAATATCCTCTGTAAAGGGCCAAACAGTGAATGTTTTAGGCTTTCTTGGTGAGATGGCCTCATGCATACCCATGATCTGACATTGTCAGCCACAGACACTATGTAAACAAGCAAGGGCTGTATTTTGGTAAAACTTCACTTATCAACATTGAAATTTAATATTGAATTTCTTACAGTTTTCACATATCTCCCCCCGCCCCCCTTGGCAGTACTGGGTATTGCACTGCACTACATCCCCAGATTTTTTTTGAAAAACTTGAAACAGTTTCTTACTAAATCATTAAAATTTCCAGCTGGGCATAAATTTGCAATACTCCTGCCTCAGCCTCCCAAAATGCTGGGATCATCACAAAATATTCTTGATTGATTTTTTTTCCCCATCATTTAAAAAACTGGAGAAGCTATTCTTAGCCCCACAGCTGTGCAGAAACACTGGCAGGGAACCCGTGTTGGCCTGTGGCTGTGGTTTGGCAGCCTGGGTCCACAGTGACAGAGCCAGGAAATGATGGACCCCATGTCCCCCTTTTGGTTTAGTTTGTGCCAGTGTCACCAATTTTTTTATCTGAAAAGAGACCACTAAAATGAATTTATCATAAATTTGTTCATGGGTAAAGGGTAACATCTATGGTGGAGGTATATGGCAAGGTCATTTTTTCAAGTGAGTCACTTTTCTGTACTAAGAGCTCAGACACTGGAGATTGAAAAACTGCTCCACTCAGCTGCTCTCACTCCCTAAGGAGCTCCGAGGCCAACAGGGAACACAGCAGAGTAGACAATTGCCAGAGGTGGCACAGTTGAACCCCTTTAGGGGGCGACAGCTCAAGGTGAAGGTGAGTTCGGGGTAATACGTGGAAAGAGAAGGGTGAGTGTCTGTCAAGAGAGGCTTTCCAAAAGAGTTAGCCCTCAAGGTGCATTTTGAAAGACAAGTAGAGTTGGTGAAGTTAAGGCAAACAGCAATTCAGGTAGAGGAAACAATCAGAAGAAGGAGGGAATGCAAATGCAAGAGGAGAACATGACCGGCTCAGAGAACTATCAGTTTTAGGGAACAGGCCACTGCAGCTGGAGGATTCCCCTGTGTATCACTTCATCCTGCTGGTCACTCTTCTGCTCGGTCTTTTATTAAAACCTGAACTGAGCTCAGAACCTGCAAAGTAAGCAAGACTCTGAATGTAGTGTGTCGCTGATAATGTGTGTTGACTCAAGACTTACCAAGAGGGCTAGGGGTGACTTTATGGACAGGAAGATTGATCACAAATCATAGTCTATAGCTCAGTCAAAGTCACAAATAAAATATTAAAGAGAGATGTACAGAAAAAAACCCTTGAAAAACCTTCTAGAATGCACAGCAGTTGAAGGATCCCAAGGCAGTAGAGCTGGTAGACAGCTCAGCACGATCTCAGTAGACTGGGGAGACATGTTTGTTTTTGAAACCATTTAAGAATATTATATCCTTGAACAAATTCCCTTTCAATTGGAATGATCTTTTTAAAAATTTGTAATTATCTAAATATCAATTGATAATTATCTAAATTATCAAAACTGTTATATCCTTGAGCAAATTTCTCTTCAACTGAATGGTACATTTTAAAAATATGTAATTACCCAAATAACAAGAAAATGCATTCTTCAGAAATGCATGTCATCACTGCAGGTAGGTAAGACCAAATTCTTAATGATTACCAATCTCTCATATACAAATTGTCTTATTAGGTTCTTCGCTGTCCCAACATGTTTCCTGTGCATTTATGCCCCTGCAGAATGATCCTATCTAGATGAAAATTCTTTGTAATTCAAATTCAGTTATTGAAACATATTCTTAAAGGTTGGCCCATTTAGTTTTAAAGTTTAAAACTTTAAACTATGGGATGAACTTTAAAACTAAAACTTTTGGAGAAAATGTAAAATTATTTTTAAATAAAGCTAAAAAAATTAAAAGGAAATTGTTCGCGTGTACTTTTAAATATCATCAACCTAGGTAGATTGTGGAAGAACTGATGGCACAATTTTTGTTAAAAACAAATAAGCAAAAAACCAAAGAAAGCCTAACATGGTGACTACTTAGAGTGGGAGGTGGTCAGGAGTGTCGGACTACCTGGTCTGTCTAGGGTCTGTCACCTGCTAGTGGTGAACCCTTAGGTCTAAGTTTCCTTATCCTGAAAAAAAGAGGATAAAATAGTACCTATGTCACTAGGCTGTAATAAAAATTATATGAGTTAATATATATGAACCACTTAAAACCATACAAATACCACATAATTTCACTTCTACAGTCAGCCCTCTGTATCCATAGTTTTGCATCCATAGGTTCAACCAACCACAGATGGAAAATATTAAACAAACAAAACAAAGAATGTGTCTCTGACTATATACAGGCTTTTAGACATTTTTCTTGTCATTATTCCCTAAACAATACAGTATTAGAATAATTTACATAACATTTATATTGTAGTAGGTATTATAAGTAATCTAGTGATCATTTGAAGTATATCAGAAGATGTACATAGGTTCTATACAAATACTAGATGTAAGAGACTTGAACATGCCTGGATTTTGGCACTTGTGGGAGTTCCTAGAACAACCCCATGTAGACAGATAGGGATGGCTGTATGTGGAATCTAGAAGAGTTGAACTCGGAAGTAGAGAGATTAGTAGTTCCTGTGGCAAGGGTGGGTGAAATTTCAGAGGATACAAGATTTCAGTTAAAGGAATAAGTCCAAGAGAGCTACTATACAACTTGGTGGGTATAATTAGTAACAATGTAATATATTCTTAAATATATTGCTAAGAGAATAGATTTTAAGTGTCCTCACAAAAAAATGCTAAGTATGTGATACATAGGTTAACTAGTTCAACTAGCCATTCCACAGTATCTATGCATTTCAGAACATCACCTTGTACATGATAAATGTACCCAATTTTTATTCATCAATTTAAAAACAAGAGCAACAACCAAACAATGTCTGGCACAGTGACTACTCAAATAACATTAGCTTTTCTTCTTAGTGAGAGTGCTGGAGTGAAGTGTTTAAGTATAACATCTGGTATACTTCGAAAAGAAATGAGGGAGAAAAAAAAAGAAGGGAGAAGTAGCAACCAATGATTTTTTTCCCTTTTCTTTCAGTTCAAAATTCAGCAGTAAAATTAAGTATGTTAGTACCCTATCAGAGCTCAGCGGATTGATTCCAATGGACTGCATCCATATCCCAGAGAGCATCATCAAGTAAGTTTGATAGTCTGTGAAGATTCGGTAAGAAATAGTACATATTTGTAAAGGGCATGGAGGAGGAGGTGCAAAGAATTGACTTCTAGAATAGTGGGAAAGTAGCATCTGAGTTTTTAAAATACATATTAAATACAGTAGCAGCCAATAAACATAGTTTTTTCCCCCTATAAACCATATGTTAGTATGCTTTCTTTTTCACATAATAATGTTTTGAGGGTCATTAATTATCACTCATTTTTACCTTGAATTTTGCTTCTACTTTGGCAAAGGCATAAATTTAATATGAACCAGTATATTTGTTATTTGTGACCCCTATTCTGCACAGACAGGATAGGATCTTAGCATAGTTTGAATTTCTTTATTGCCTGCTTGACCCCAGTAAAATAGAAATAAAATAACTATTTTCTTCTAAATTCTTTGTTTTTCCCTTTTCTTCCATGATTCTCTTTAGGTATGAGACTAGGTATAGGGAATTTGCCTGTAGTGGGTAAATAAGGAATTGTTTTCTTGCTCAGTACAGGGTAATGGGGCAGCTTGCAAATAGAAAGTATGGGTAATGAAGGTCTCCAAAATAAGAATAAAAGTTAATTAAACAAATACTTGAAGCTAGGATATTAAAACAGGGATACTGGAAAATGAACATTCCTATCTGATACATTGTTGCAAAGAAGTATGTTTTTTTCTCCTATTGTACCTGATTCACCAGTTTTGTTGTGTTTTTGCTTTTGGTTAATTTGATTACAATTGAAAAGCACACAACTATCAGCTCAAAAAAAGGACAAATGTTATAAATCTTCCTCCATAAGATAGACAGCAAATGGGGCCTTTCAGTTTGGGCTTC
Source organism: Heterocephalus glaber (assembly GCF_053883595.1). NCBI lineage: Eukaryota > Metazoa > Chordata > Mammalia > Rodentia > Bathyergidae > Heterocephalus > Heterocephalus glaber. The sequence goes on along the minus strand of NW_028258317.1, from coordinate 59,798,785 downwards.
CCAAGAGTCCCATTAGACCATACTTGAAAGAAAAAAGACACAGAAAATGGAAGGAAAGTTTCTCTTTTAATATGTGTTGGTTATGTTACCATGTGCCAGCCAAAAAGGAACTCCTGTTTATGTCATTTATTTAACTCCAATAGTAAACCCCATTTTACAAATGCAGGGAAGATAACTTAATAAGAAGTAGAAAGAACAAGTGAGAACCAGGAAAATATGAAACTAGAATTCAGGGCCGGGGATTTAGCTCAGTGGTTCTGCTGCCTGTCTTGCAAGCGCCAAGTCTCGAGTTTGATCCCCGGTACCAAAAGAAAAAAAAGAAACTAGAATTCAAATCCAGATCAGACTGGCACCCAAATTCCCATGCCCTTTTCTAGTGGATTCTTTATCTCCTTTAAAGTGTACATCTAAATTCAAAGCTCATAGTAGGTGTATTGGTTTTCCACCAACCTAGAGTAGGGCTGGACACAGGATACTGATGAACGTACAGGGTCAACTGGTTCCACTGAATCAAGTGGAATATTCATAAGATCCTAGGAATGGCTTCGATCCTTGCTGTTATAGTGTTTCCACAACCAGCACACCTCAGAGCTCAAGCCTACTGGCCCCCTAAAAGTGAACCCCATCTGCAAAATCCATGCCTACTCTTTTAAAAAGGTACTGACTGGGGCATGGTGACGCACACTTCTAATCCAAGCACTCTAGAAGGCTGACACCGGAGGATGACAAGTTTGAACCCAACCTGGGCAATTTAGGGACTTAGACCCTGTCTCAAAATTAAAAAGAAGCAGGGATGTGGCCCAGTGCAAAGCTCCGGGTTTCAGTCCTCAGTATCACCAAAAATTTAAAAAGCTGGCCGCCCACCTCATCTATAATACTGTCTCCCTTTGTCCCATTGCAAAAGGGACATTCAGGCTAACAAGAACCAGCACTGACTGCTCTCCCAGTAAATATGCAATGCTTCCCCCGTGTGGCAGAGACAGTAGAATGAAAAGAGAAAGGGCTTTGGGGGCAATTAAATAGGGACCTGCCCTCCTACTTCTCAGTGTTTATGAGACTTCAATTTATTTATTTAGTGCAGTACTAGAGATTGATCCCAGGGCCTTCTCACTGAGCTACATCCCCCAGCTTTGTTTTTGTTTTGTTTTGCAACAGGGCAGGTTTTCACTAAATTACTCAGGCTGGCTTCAGCCTCCCAGAGTCCTGGGATTATAAGCATGTGCCACCACACCCAGCCAAACAACCTATTAAAATTCTCTGAATCTCAGCTTTGGCACTTGTAAAATGGGGAAGTAATTCACACTTCATGGGATGGTCCTGAGGAGTGAGTGAGAACAATGTACATGAACCAATCAGGAAGCCTCCTGGCACAGAGCCTGCAGTCAACATTGTTATTTATTATGATCCCTATTGCTTTTGAAGACTCTGCAGCAAGAGGGAGTTCACCGTGGCCAAGGCACTTTTCATACTTCACACATCAGTTCTCAGGGCTGCATTTAGGAAGCCACTTCCAGAGGAAGGGTTCCATTTGGAAAGATTTTCTTTTGGAGGAAGAGATTTAGCAATGCGAATGTAATCCTGACATGTCTCTGTTTTCTTCTGTCTTCAGTAATACATCTCTTCGAGTTTTCTTTCTACATTCTATCATTTCTATCACTGACCCCTGTTGTTTCATTTTCACATTAAGCAATTTTCAAATTGATACAAGCCATTCAAAAGATCTGATCTCAGCCAATCCCAAGAGCAGTATTCAGCTGGGATGTAGCCTGCCATGAAAGGACTTAAATAAAAGAAGAATTTTCCCAAGTTGGATCAGATTTATAATCACTGATTATGGTTGATCCTCATTATTTGTGGCAGTTATATTCATTAAAGGCTCTGGAAATATTCAAATAGTGAATACTGAACTATTTTTCCTAGGGAAAATATAGGGTTGGGTTCCCATAGGACTCTAGGCACCTTTTCACCTCCCAACCAGTGTATAAATTGCTTTATGAGTGTTTCTGTGGTAAGGACACCTTGTTAGACTATACTGTTGATCCATTTTATTGCATACTCATATATTCTCTGGAAGGTATATCTCAACCTTCTTATGCTTTAGAATAGCAGGCAGTATTTCAGCACTATGCTGTGCCTTTTTAAATAGCAAAATCACCAACAAAAAGCACAGAAATAGGGAAACATATCTCTAAGTAAACAGAGAAAAGGACATTTGTTTACACTATAAAAGGAGAAGACAGAGCCTCGCCACATTGGACCTCAGTTGGTGATGTGCACACTTGGCCAACTCAAATTTTTTCACCTGCGCATGTCCACAAGTGACCAAAAAACTGTTTCTTATAGATCTCAGAATCACAAATACATTTTAGTGAAGAGGTAAATTTGCAAATTCCACAAATAATGAGGACTTGCTGTGCATATTTATAAAATATAAGTCATTGACTACGTCTAATGAAAGTAAGTTTTCTCCCAAAAGCCAATGGGATAATTATTAAAACATTGGTCTGTCATCTTTTCCATCTGTTTGATTATTTTCCTCATGGCATCTGTTTTTTATCTCATAAGGTACGATGAAGAGAGATCTTTTAAGAGAAGTGTGAGGTAAAAATCTCCTGATCTCTATTCATGCTGGACCCTCTGTGTGTATACTCCAGTGTTTTACTTGTGGGTGACCTCAACATGCTACCAGAGCAAGAGGTTGTGTATCAGTCCCTTCTGTACCATTTCTAGTCTTTGTCCTGTGCATAAAGCTGTTGAGGTCAACCTGATTTGCAATGGAAACCTACTGAACCAGATACACCCCTGACTTGGCCCAGGCTGCAAGCTAACTCACTGTACCCAACACACTCACCTGGGTGTTCTCAGCTTTATTCAGCCAGCATGTTTCAGATCCTCTTGCTACTTTTACATCCACCTTTATGAAGGTATTTCCAAAGTAAACATACATGAACATCCGATGGGAGGCAATTAAGCCATGTTTACCTGAATGTGTCTTGGTGCACCAGAGTAGTTTGTAAAACTACACACACCCCTTGCATTTGGCTCTGCGCTGCTGAGTTACTCTCTCATGCTCTGCTTGCTTCTTTTTTGTTTCTTTTCTACGTTGATAATTTTTGCTCATGCAGACTGGATGAAGAACTGAGAGAAGCATCAGAAGCAGCTAAGTAAGACTTCATTTTCGTTTAGCAGCTGGCTTGCATTTCAGGAATGAGCGGGGAGAATCTGCATGACTGGTGTCTCATTCTAGCATCCCGTAGACTGTAATGTTGAACTTAGAAAATTCCCTTTCTGCCGTGGTAAATGCAGTGTCTGTTGCTACTCCATCTATTTTCCCCCATGATCTTGGTTATCTTGAAGAAAGCACTTGTCAGTGTTTAATTTGTTTAAACACACATGCCATCAGACACCACAAAAAAAGAATGTAGCGCAGACACTGCCACAGAGTGTAACCTCCACATGACCTTTAGATATATCTAGGTAACAGATCCTCACTAATTCATACCTATGGTGAGAAGTTATGGCAAGTCAAAATTTGGAAGATTGTTGTAGAATCAATTTTATGTCCTTCCAAGATTTACAATGACAATGGCACCTTATTTAATGAGCTGGAAATATTGCATACCTCACAGCCTCCAAGCTGCTTCTCTGAGGGTGAGGGAGTCATTGCTCACTATTGTTGAGGTCTGATATCCAAAAAGGCAAAGTCCTAGTTCTCATGAAAATATAAATGGAACACATGCCAATGGTTTTATTCAACCAATTACTTAATGAGGGAATCAGTAAGGTATTAAAACCAATTTGAAGAGTATTTGAGAAGCTCTCTGTAGCATCCCCTCTTATCTACAGGGGATTTGTTCCAAGGCATTCCATGGATGCTTCAAACCACAGATAGCATCAAAAACTATATATAGTATTCTCTGTTTATTCTTAGGCATAGATACCTCTGATAAGCTTTAAATTATAAAGTAAGCAGTGTAGGAGAGTAACAATAATAGCTTATAATGAAATAGAACAATTATAACAATATACCATAATAAGTTACTTAAAACATATAAATTGTTTATTTCTGGATTGGATTTTTCAATTTAATATTTTCAGACCATGTTGGGGGCTGGTAACTAAACCCTCAGGAACCAAAATGCAGACAAGAGTGCATTACTGACTAGGCAAGTTATAAAAGAGGGCTTAGATGAGGCTTGTTAGCTCAGACACAAAAGTGGCTCGTGTCCAGTAAGGCTATAGACTGAAAGACTTGGTTATCTTTTCCAAGGCACAGAAAGTCTTTGTATTTCTGCCGGACATAAATCTACAAGTTAACCTCTGTCCCTACAGAGCTGTAAAACAGCCCTGGAAAGTTAGGGGAGAACTGCTCTGAAAGAGCACCGGTCATTTCCTTTTCTTGTTTCTAAGTTACAAAGAATTTTATGACACTTTATGTTGATTGTAGAACAAGTACTGTTTGGAAAGTTTGCTGTCTTAAGTACATTAAACTTCTACCCTATTTCAGATATTACTTATACTATTAAGTTTTACACTATTAACTTTTAACAAGCTTTCATTTTAATAGCTATTACAAAAGCAGAAAGCCTAGACAATGTCCAAACAGCTACAAAGTCTAAGTAAATATGATTTAAACAGTGAAATTTTTCTTCTTAATTGTAAAAAACAGTTCTTCATCCAAACAATCCATGTAGACACTTTTTTCCTATGGTACTTTTTAAAGGCAGGTAGCTTCTAGAATTTCCTGCCTATGTGTGGATATTTTATATTAAAAATTAAAGAAAAGATTTATGCTGATGCTGCCAGTTTCAGGAATATCCCTTGAGAACCTCAACCCTAAAGTAAAGGGCTGAATAAAAATAATTAGATTTGTTTTTTAGCAGTCCATGCCCTTGCTTTGAATTGAGTGCATAAGCCATTTGCCTGAAGAATCCTTCCCCAAGTGATTCTCTGTCTTTTGATGTTAAGTTGACAAATATTTGCAAGTTTGAGCATGTGTAAAAAGAAAGCTTTCTATTCTGTTGACTCCACCAATGACTGGAATACCTCAGAATCCTATCATTTCAGCTACAAACTACATCTCCTAAACTACGTTTCAGCCCCTTAAGTGGCCCCTAAGTCCTAGGACAGACTCTGAGGATTGAAAACCACAGTCACTATAGATCTGTGTTTAGAACCAGACACACCCAGGTCCCTCTTATTGACAGCTTTATCCAGACTCTCCACATGACTTTATTAGACAGCTTCAGGCTGGGGCTAACCAAAGGCAAATACACACTTTATCAAAGAACAAAACCTATTTTGTCCGTGGTGTTGCTTCCTTTCTATAGTGTTTTTAAAACATTCTCTCCTCTCACATGCACACACACCATCAACACATACACTATAGCACAATCACATCCCATCTCCAATAAACTTTTAGGAGGCAGTTTGTTCATCCTGCCCCATCTTTTCTTTAAAACCTTAGATCTACACAGGAAGGAAAGTGCTTTTGAAGGATAATAGTATCCCATTCTTATTTTGCAAACAGGGAAGAATCCATCTGGTTCTGTGGAGTGACAGTGTTAAATGATTTGCAAATTGCTGTTTTCTTTGGAAGGATTATTCCAAGCTGAAAAAAAAAAAAGTAGAACGCTAGATTTGGAAAGTTGCCTTTTCTTGATCCATTCCAGCTTTGCTAAGTTTTTCTAGCACACTTTGAACACTTATTTGACTGTCCTTATTCATTAAAGTCGCCAAATATTCTCCATAAAAATACCAGACCACCAGCAAGAAGAGTAGAGAGTGAAGGAAAAAAAACAAAAACAAAACCCACTCCCTTGCCCAGGGAGATACTCTTCTGCCATTTTCAACAAAATACTTAACCTAAGTCTCAAACCTCTTATCTATAAAAATTAACTTACAAAATTATTCACATTGCAAAAGAAATATTTACATTTAAAAAGGATCATAGAATCCCCTTAAATAGTTATTTGCAAAAATATTTATGGGGAGGAGAGTAAAATTTGAAGTATAGTAAGTATTGATGAGGAATTAATAGAAAGCAAAGTTTACTAACAGAGGAATTGTTACCAATTATGGAGTATCAGAAACAGCTACTAGTGCCCAAAAAACATAAACACAATCAAAATCTTTTATTTCATTGTTTCATGTGGTTACATTTTTCTTCCTGGACATATTCAGATTGGGTTAATATTGAGATTCATTGGTGCTCTGTGAACAAATATCTGTATGGGGTGGTAAGTGTCTGGTTATTTTTCTATAACAACAAGAAAAGCTGACACTTGTATTTTCTCTTTTCTTGAAAAATCCTCATTCTTGTGAAAATTGAAAGCGGTATTCATGTATAAACAGAATTAAGCTCTGTAAGGGGGACTTTCTCTTGTGTATAAAATATTTGATTGTTTGGAATATAAATAATATTTTACAATATTTAGTTCACTGACTGAACGATTTGACAAGTCAGGCAAAAATAACAAGGACAGAGGAACTCTCTGGAGGTGTTTGGAGTTTTTAATGTTCCTTTTGTTTCTAAATCTTGGATAATTACTGTATTTCAAAACTGGTGGTAAAGGAGCCACAGCTTAATCTTGTCACCAGCTCAGGTGTCGATTTGCTCAGTAGTACCAATGGGACCACATTAAAGCAGTTCCAATGCCCCAAATCAGGGTTGGTGACATGCAGTAAAAATGGAGAAAATATTGACTGCTTCCTATTTTTTTCTTTGCACTCAGAACTAGCTGCCTTTACAATGATCCAGAAATGTCTTCTATGGAGAAGGAGTAAGAATTCCCCATCAACAACAGCTATGTGGTTACTTGTAGTGTTGTATGGCTGGGCTTGGAAAGAAAACAAAATGCATTCAGGATTGGGTAAACCCCCTTTAGATGTTCAGCTTTTATTGCGATATTCCTGAAATTAGAAACTTGAAGAGAAATTTGCCAGCTTAATCCTTCTCTTTAGTGAGCACCACTAAGGACAACTTAAGTCTTTACCCACCATTCTATTTTTCTAATCCAAAAATGAGGAGAAAATAAATATTGGAGCCAGATGGAGGAACATTTGGGCACCACAACTCTCCTTTCTGAATTATGTCATCTATTTTAATTAGTGAGAGCCAAAACTTCCACGTCCATGTAATAATTTGATGGTATGGAAGAGAGATCCTTGTTTTGCACATTCCAGGAGGCGGTTGAGTTTGCACAGGACTTTAGGAATCATTGCACTGGATGATTCTCATCCTGTGAGAAGCAGAAATCTGACACATATTGAGTTCTTAGCATGTGGCAGACTCTGTGCAAAAAGCCTACACACAGTATCTGATTTAATCCTCAGAGTAATCTTGAGGAACATTTTACAAATAAGAAAGCAAGGCATAGAGAGATTATCTGACCAGTTCAATGTTTTATAGCCATAAAAATGGCCCAGAGAGATATATTATATGCATGTACCAATCTGCCAAAATGAATCTCATTATTCTGTATTACTAATAAGCATAAAAAAATGTTTAATTGTCCAGAACTGGGATTTGAAACTTGGTCATACAGATCTGGAGCCAATAGTTTTTAAATCAGAAAGTAGCGTTCTTTGTGCTCACATAGGTGCCCCGTCACTTATTTAAGAATAAAAGTTACTCACCTAAGAGAACAGAGCTCAATAGTGGCCATGCCAGTTTCAGGGATGCAACTGTCATCACTGATGTGTTCTTAGAGAGGACATTGTGACCACCCAGCAAGGGAATCCTAATTTGGTTTGAGTGATAGAGCTTGAACATTGTTGGTATTCCCAGAAATCAAGAAAAAGAGGCAATAATCAAATGTAAATATGCCTCTGTTGTCACCTTTTATGTGCCCTCAAGGCCCACAGAGAAGTTGGAAAGACACAGTTCAATACCTCTGAGGTTGCCATGTTGACTTTACAACTTAGTCAACTTCTGTTGACTTACAACAGAAGTTCAGACGTCACAACTGAAAAGAGAACAAAGAATAAAGTTTTAATCACATGGCTATTTTCTGAAAGTCACTGTTGTCCTACCTTTTCAGATGAAGGCTACAAAGCAAATTGCCAAGTGAAATCCTGCAAAGGAAACATAAATCTCAGTCCACCATAATCCATTTTGCAAATACACAATACATTTCCTCCTTTAGCAAAACAGGACTGCTTGAGCAGTTACAGCTCACAGCCCAGTTAACAAGCTTTGTGAAAGGTATGTCCTGAATCCTGGTCACTCATTAGCCTATCGATGGCTGTTACATCTCCAGGCTTACCCACTCCTCTGCTGCTTTGTTTGGTATACAGTGCTCTTTGGGTTGGGAGAAGGAGAGCATTGCTTCTAGTGTGGGTTGGCTCTGGGATGGACATGGGGGAGGGAGGGATGCTACAAACTGTCAAAGTAACATGCCACTTGGTGGAAGAACACAATCTTCTCAAGGCCTCCCTTTCCTTCGGGTCTCTCTTTCCTGTCACTGCAGGGCACCGGATCATTATGAGAAGGGCGTGATTCTAGATAAGGGACAGGAGTTCCCTAGACTAGTTTTTCCTCCTGACTTCCAGTCCTAGATTTTTGTCTTTCTTGGTGTTGGGATGAGGGACTTTGCTTAAATTCCTCTAGCTTCGGTTCACTATAGGACACCAGGAACAGAAAAGAATACTGTATGGAAGCATTTTACACCTTCTGTAGCTAGTATGGAAAGGATAAACTGTAAAATGGGCACAAGCTCTTTCAAGTGCCTTCATCAGGCTGAAAATAAAATGAAATGTGAGCTGAAGCTGTCACATGCTTTCAATTTCCTCCAAGAAGGCAGGGAAAGTTAATGCCCTTCCCTTCCTACATAAAACAGAAATGTTTTTATTCAGCATCAAACAAGATTGTCAGAGACTTCGTAAAGAACCTCATTTAAATCTTTAGAAGTGAAAATGGCCTATTGTAAAATTATCAGATGGTTGCTTTGTCTCACTGCAAAGTTGACTATAGAAAACTTAGCTCACTCTGAGGTATATGCCTTTAAAATATTCAGTTCTGATTAAATGCAATTTTTCCCAAAAAGGATACATATTTTTCAATAGTCCCAGGTATTTTTCTCCTTCACTTTTAAGTTCAGATTTTATGTATTCATGTCCTAAGCCTGTAGCATGGCTTTGGTATTTTTACATATATTTAAAAATTATATGGTCAAAGGTGGTTCTGTTTGACTAGACTGGAATTAGTAGCATTGGCAATAACTTCATTAGTGCCACGCGATAACTGTTGTCTCCAAAATTCTTCTTCAGAGTGTTTCCTTGTATTAAATTATAAGAAAATTGTCTGCTTTTAACGGTTTCTTGCTCTTGCCATCCACTGGGTAAGTAGATTTCAGTCTTTCAGCTTTTTTGGTTACCAAAAGCTAAAGGGATGAATTAAACCCCAGGAGATTTACCAAAAAAGTCAGAACAAAAAATAAAAATGAAGTATTTTGAGATGGGCAGCCTCAGATTTTTACTGGGGGCCCAGATGGGGAAACAAAGTGACCATGTACTTTCAATTGTATATAATGTTTTTGAAAACCTTCAATTGCATGTCTTGGTTTAGACTTTTCAGGCAACATGCCTCAAAGTTTGGCTCAGTGATGCCTTCCTGGCTTGCAACAGAAAATGAGCCAACTCCATGAGAGAAAAATAAAACTGAAGGTACCAGATTTCTTGGAATCACTGCATCCCAAAGTACCTTTTAGGAACAATGCTCAAGCAATATAAAAAATGACCTGTACAGTAAAAGTATGGTAGAAGGGAAAGGAAAAAATATGAGATAAGAAATAAATGAAAACAAAGCCTTTGCAAATAGGGAGGCGGGAGGGGTTAAAGGGAGGGCAGGGGAATGGGGAAAAAATAAGAACCAAGATATACCATGTAAAGGTACAAGTTCCCAATGATGAATGTAAATGTACTGTATACCTAAAATGTACCGATAAAAGAATTTAAGAGAAATTAAGAGTATGTTAGAAAAACCCCACAGTGGATAAAAGGAGGACGTCACCAAAGTACAGTTCTCTAGATGAGAAAACAAGACCTGGCACCTGGCACCCTTCACAGTGCTGAGCATGGCTGGGCTCCAAAAACACCTTAAACAGACAAGATTATCACAAGTAGAGCAATTAAAGTAAAGAGATGATTTTCCTGTTTGAAAAACACCTGAGGTACAACCAATAAATACTAAGGCATTAGATACAGCTGAAAACACAGAGTGCTTGCTCCTTGGCATTCTGTGAGAGGCGTGATTGCTCCGTCCGATTGAAAATACACAAAAGGGGCTGGGGATTTAGCTCAGTGGTTCCGGCACCTGCTGTGAAAGCTCAAGGTCCCGAGTTCGACCTCCGGTACCAAAAAAATAAATAAAATACACAAGAGGAAGCATAGAGCAGGCAGTTGTCTTGGCCCAGTTCCCACAACTACAAAATGGTGAAATTGCTGAGGGTATTTCAAAGGAAAGATCCTTTACAGCTATAAGCTAGAGAAGCAGCATGGCTTACCAACGGCTTTATTTGCAAAACTACCAGAAGGAACACTACTCAGCTGAAGAGTCCTCAAGTAAACACTGAAAGAAGCCTTTGCAGCAGGCACACCAATGATTCAGGAGGGCCAAGATAGTGCAATCTGCAGATACTTCCTAAATTGCCTTTTTCAAACCTTGTTTCTCTGTTTTTCATGACTAGAGTTCTGATTTTTCACTGGCTTTTAGTTCTCTTCCTCGAGGGTAGATGTAGTAGGAATTTGTATTTCATCCACTAAGCAGCAGAAGAGAGACACATGTAGCTTGAGGGAAAAATTTTTGTTTGTTTTGCAAGGTTGAAGATAGACTCCAGGGCCTTGCACATGTCAGGCCAGTGCTCTACCACTGAGCTACACCCCCAGCCCCAAGAAAATCTGATTTATTCCCTACATATGTGGGAACCCAGATACCCTCCCAAGTCTTTTTTTTTTTTCTTAGTTATTAAGACCCATTTTATCAAATTAGCTAGTCTTTTTAAATTAAATCCTTTGACTACTAGAAAGTAATTTTTTGTTATTTTTTTTGTTTTTGTTGCTATTATTTTACTCTTTACCACTTGCTATTTAGCACTTGTCAGATATTACTTATTTCAGGCAGATTATTATGTTTGCTTCACAAGTTTATTAAGAAAGGTTCTACGGAGAAACAGAACCAATGTTCATACCAAAATTACAAGAATGAATTTATTAGGTTGGCTCATACAGTCATAGAGGTCTGAGATCCCCACGGTGGCCTCTTGAGGGCTAAGGATTAGGAGAGCCAGTAGCTGCTCAATCCAGGAAGCCAGAAATCCCAGAATAAGAAAGAAGCCAATATGCAGGCTGGGTGTCAGGCTGAGAGCCTAAAAGTCCCCTGGAGGGCTGCTGGTGCAAGTCCTTTTTCAAGGTGTGAAGAACCTAGAGTCTGAGGGCAGAAAAACATGTCCTCAGAGGAAGGGAGGCAGCTCCTGAGCTTCCCTGACCCTCTTCCGATTTTCGGGCCCATGTCTGTCCCCAGCGATTGGCTGGTGTTGCCCACCTTAAGGACAGCCCTTTCTTTCCCGACTGGCTTCATGGCCCTCAGGACAGCTTCCCGGAAACACCCACGCAGACGCTTCCCTCCCTCAGCCCAGTCAGGGCCACAGCACAAGAGTATCCATTATTATATGGAAAAGGCATTTACTGAAAATAGATCCTTTATTTCCAAAATAGAGTAGTAGTGTTTCTTATCTGAACTGACTTCAGGAATAAGCCTTAACATGCACTGTTTGTTTCTCTGAATCATTTTGAAAAGGTGTAAAATGCTTCCAGAAAACAATTTTGTAAATAAATAAAATGTTCCTTATTTTTGAGAAAAGCTTAGCAACTAGGGGAGGATTGTGTTTTACTAGATTTTTCTAGTACTATAAAGAGCTTGCATGATTTATTTTCAGTAAGTCTTCTGAGGAAAAAAGGCAAAGACATCCCACAAAGACACTCATTATTGAGTGTTTCTCAGTTGGTTTCTCCTGTTTCTCCCTTCCTCACAGTATGGACCTGAAGCTAAAAGAAAAGCCCTAGCTGGCTCTGGCTGGAGAAGAAGGCTGCTCTTTCTTTGTGGTTCTAAAGAGAAACACATCTACCTGGAAGAGACAGGGCTGACATCACCTTTTTCCACTTCGCACTACCTGGTGCCATTCTAAATTTCTAAGGGGTGAAACAGGAAAGGAGTTTGTTTACTTTTACCATGTTCTATGAAATTGTGTGTATTTTCCTATTTTGCCAATTATGTGCCTCAGAGTTTTTAGTTGAACCTTAGCAAGAAAGTAGGACTTTCCATTTAAAGATTTTGTTTACCCTTGGTGTAGTGGTATGTGGTCCCGTAGGCAGATGTTTAGCAATATGCTAACTTTAAATCCATTGTTAAGGGTAAGTGGACTTATCCATAGATAGCTAGATTGCTTCACAGTAATCACTGAAAATTTCAAGTACACAGGGCTCACACTCTGCCATACCCAGTGAGAGTTGCTGCCCGTAATGCCACCTTTACAATTCGAAGCCTGCTTAGGAAGCCATAAGCCAGACACAGGTGTGAAAACATCATCAGCCAAGTGAATCATCATCACATAAGTCCTCTTTTACTTCTCAGAGGGAGGCCAAGGTTTCTTATATCAATTTTAATTATCATGATTACATGATTTATTTTAAATATCATGATTTACAAAAATGGATCTTTTAAAATATTATTTTCTCCTATGAATGTTGAATACCTTCATTTGAAAAACTTAAGGCTGAATTAGTGGTGGTCTATACTTTGGGCCACAAACCAGGCTCTAGAAGTTATACTTTAAGGGTAAAGAACTCAAATCCCACTCAAAAATTATTTGGGAACATTTAATTATCTAAATTTCTCTCTCATGTGCATTATAGAAAGTGATTTGCTCTAAGACATTCTAACCTGATCACAGATTTAAAAAGAAATGTAAAAAAATAAATAAAAAGAAATGTATGTGCTACCATTTACAAAATAGTTTATAGTTTTCATATGCCCTTTAAAATGCCAATGTGACTTCAAATCTGTTGGGTTTTAGTAGAGTTTTGCAAACAATGCCAACTCTAAGGGTACCATCATAAGCTAAGGATGGTTTTCACATTTATGGTTGAAAAAATTTCATTTTTCATGACACAAGAAAATTATTCAAATTTTAGTATCCATAAATAAAGTCCTATTGAAACACAGCCACATAAATTTGTTTTTTTTACTGTTTGTAGCTACTTTTACACTACCTCAGAAGAGTTGAGTAGTTACAACAGACCATATGGCCACCAAGCCAAAAACATTTACTGCCTTTACACAGAAAGTTAGCCAGCTTCTACCCTACCAAATATGTCTTTCCCACTCTACTCCTCACCATTTGTATTTGATTTCTTCAGCAGAATGAACAAATAAGGCTACAAACTAATTTTTTTTTGGCAAAAGAAATTTTCAACATCTGCAGACAGTCAAATAAAATACATGGTCTGCTAAGAAAAGACAAGGACTGCTAGGTGCAAAAGCATGGCACAAGTTGTAACCGCAATGCTCAAAGCAAACCCTTCTTAAAAGTTCCTCCTGAGCTATTTTCAGGCATTGTGGAGGTCCTTGATTTCCCTCTGGAACCATTCTTAGTCTCCAGTGTCACCCTTTACAAGTAAGCTGGCAGAAATAAAAATGTAATGGAGAGGGGGCTCTGCTGTAGCCTCAGGGCAGTAACTCAATGGAGACAGCTGTCTGGGATACTTTGAGCTGTGGGTACAATAAGCCCTGGATTGCTTTGACGTAGACATCTCTGCATAGACCACTGAGTTTCTCTGCCCTTACTGCTTCATGTCTGCTTCCACCTACCTTCCACACATGCTCACACAACATACATGAGTCAGCTCTTTCCTCCATTAGCCTCCATAGTTACCTATCATCCCTTGTTATGCCTTCCAATTTAAACACTGTATCTTTTTGGATCTCCTTTCTCATGTCTGGCTTATCTGAAAGAAAAACCCTACAGCCCACCCACTCTTACAGCCTACCTCTACCTTTGGAAGCCCAAATAATGCCCGCCCCCACACATGGTGTTGACATAACCATAGTTACCCAATTCTGCTTTGTTTACCTGCTTAACACCTTCCCTCAGTAGTGTTCCATCTTGGAAGATGAGCTATGTGGTTTCTGTAACTATGTTGAACCTGAGTCATGAGGAATCCAGGGTTCAACTTAGTAGTACAAACCTGAGGACACAGAGGTGTGGGTAGAGGGCTCCTGTTACAGCTGCTAGTCATGGCAACAATTTCACCAGTCACACTGTCTTTGAACTGGTCAGTGACTCAAGTGGTAACACTGTGTGAAGCTTCCTCTTCCCACACAGAAATTATGAGCATCTTTCCCAATCCAACAATATTGTTTGACCATCCTATATGCTACAGATCCATTCTGATATTGAGGTATCTGCTATTTTATTACCTTAAAAGGGCAAATTAATTTAAGTGCATGTGCTAGAGAAAAGCTACCATGTAAATTCAATCCAAGTAAATAGAAGCATAGGTAAATCCTGAAAAAATAGTCCCTACACAGATAGGTAGACCAATGTAAACTTTCACATCATTCAGCTCTCTAGCTCTTGCATTCTGAGCATTCTTGCTTTGGTTCTGACTTCTGGGAACTGCTTTGCACTTTTCCTGTAGATTTTTTGTTAAAGGAACCAAGGGCTCATTATGGGACAAAAGTATTGTTTGTATTCAAAGTGGCAACTGTTCTTTGTGTAGCTCTTGATTTAAACCAAGAACAAAAATTTGCACAGAAGATACCGTGGAGGAGTGAGAAGGTTTGAGAGCAGTAGCTGTGTAAGGAAGAAACCCTGAAGTTCCTGCTGAAGCCATACAGTGTTTTATAGGGTTCCTCCTAAGGCCTATGCTGAGATGTGGAAGTCACCACTCCTAGTCCTTGTTATCAAGATATCACTGAGTGTTCAGTAATGGTACTTACTACATTTGCAATGCGCATCTCATCATAATGCCTCAGTAGTTTACTCCCTTAGAAACATTTAGATGTGCACAAATTAATCTTTTATATATTTAAAAAATTTTCTACCCTGTATAAGATTGCTCAGAATAAAGTGTCTATGAATAAATTTGTCTATTGGCAAATAAATTCTCCCTAGTGTGGATTAATAATATAAAAATATGTAAAAACAGAATATATCTATATAACCTCTCTGTATCATTCAGAAATAAAAGTTGATTCCACATGTTTATGGCTTGCTTTCTCTGAGTCAGCAACAATCTTTCTCCAGCTTCACTTCACATTGACTTTTATTTGGACCCCAGCCAGCTTGGCACTTGGTACTGGAGGACTATAGATATTCAGGCCTTCCTGGCCACCCGAGTGTCATTCTCCTTTCAGTTTTACATTTCATGTATCAGTTTGACCACTATGCTTTCAAATACATTGTTTACTCTTCGGTTGAACAGTTTCTGATTTTGGGAAATATCTCCATCTTTCATGATAACTTGGTTTTGCCAACTCCTCTCTTCTCTGTCCCTTGGTCTATATTTACTTTTAAATTGAAAGGTACTTATCTAAGTGTTGGAGGACATGATTAGCATAGGAAAGGACCTGGTTTGATCCCCTGCACTACACACATGAGTGCACACACACACACACACACACACACACACACGCACCATTCAATGTCATTTTATTTTCAGTTGTTTTATTTTTAAACTTTTATAACTTTCATGATAAACTGGAGTGAGGAATCAAAACGAAACAAAACAATAAACAGATCTGGACTTCTGCTTTCTAGAAAGAAAGTTGTTGGATGAGCCAAATGAGAAGTCACTTTATAGTAACCGAGGTACCTACCACGTGTTCCCATTACTGATAAGTTCTGGGGAGATTTTCCTCTACGGAAGGAAGGGAAGAAGCAGAACAGGAGACAGATGTAATTGCAGGCAAATGAAGATGATGTTATTTCAAAGTAGATGGTGAGATTCGATCTGCTATGATTACCTAACTCAAGTGGAAGCAATTGGAGGTGGGCTGTGTCCAGTACTTGGGGAAAGGATGGGTAAAATGTGACAAGCAAACCCTGGTATACTACACGGTTGTGAGAAGCAACAAACCATATTCACAGAGCAACACGTAAATCATAGGGTAGAGTGGAAAAAGCAAAAGACAAACTCAGTATTTATATCATGGTGCTATTTACATAACTTCTAAAACAAAGCTATATTATATGCAAAGTCCATGCATATTTAAGGACTTAGCATACTGACTAAGTATATGGTGTGGAGCTCAGGGATGCCGTTGGAACCTAAATAAAAATCAAAACAGGACTCTTATGGCTGAAGTTAAAAAGTGGAGAAATGAAGACCAAGTTTCAGGAATCAAAGTCAGGACTTTCAGCCATAACTCATAGAAAAGCTGTGGGACTATCCCCTTCCACAGCTGCCCTTGTCCCTTTTCTCTGTGCCAACAGTGCCCATGTGCGGCACAGCTTGCCCCGAGGCCAGCTTGGTTGCATCATCATCCGGCACAGTCGTGGGGCTCTTAAGCTGGAGCCTTTGGATGCATCAGTCCTCAGACCCACCGCTGTGGGCTTTACGGAGCAAGGACACTTGTCTATTAGGCTAATTTTCCCGAGTAGTAGTTTTGTTTACATTCATTCAGAATAACTCTCTTTAACCAGCCGAAATTGTTTCTTTTCAATATGTAACCATTGTAGTAATACTCAGGTGATAGATATGAATAACTGTTACCCACTATCTCTAGCTTCTTCCCTGTCCAGGAAACTACAGTCCCTGACATTTGATCATGCTTTTCTTGTGAATCTTTTCTCCCTTAGATCAGTGAGCTGAATTACCCAGTTTTCCCTCATATTCAAATCTATTGCTACAGATTACTGTTGATCCTCATTATTCATGGCAACAGTTATATCCTACAAAGTAAGAGCACTGATTTGTGCATACTGATCTATTACTGCTAGGGGAACATAGGGCTAGGTTCCCATGAGCCTCAGGCCACAACTTTTCTGTCAATTGACCAATAATATATAAGCTTACTTTGTGTGTTTTTGTTCAAAGACACCTTATAGAATACATATCGTTGGTTTGTTAGCCAACAACCTGAATATAACTCACGGCTGAACAAAGCTTCTCTAACAGATGTATTTTCTTGGGTGGGAGAGCTCAGTCATGGAGCATGTGCGTAGCATATGCAGGGGTTGAGATTTGATTCCTAGCATCAAAACAAACAAACGTAAAAGGCACATCACAGGCTTCTTGCACTCAGGAACACTAGATACCCTTCATCCCTACAGTTGGGAGATATTTTAAACAGTCACATCACCAGTAAGAAAAATTCAAGAAGTCAAAAAGAAAAACTTTGTAGAACTATGTAGACTGTGGAAAGGGACACTTGTTTACAGTATGAGAGCTAAAATAAAAAGGCTTAGCCTTGTGCAGCCTCCACTAGGAGCATGTACCTCAGGAAACTCAATTTTATGCCACTGTGTAGATGACCATAAATGACAATAAGTGCCAGGAGTGTTGGTTTGGGGATATAAATAAATTTTAATAAGTGAATTTGCAAGAATGGAATCCATGAATAATGAAGATCTACCACGTGCCATAATTTAGCAGCCTTAAACAATGTGCACTTACCTATGTCATTTTGTGGGTGTGTGAAATCCAGGCTCACTGTAGCTGGCCTCCACTTCCGGTCTCTGGCAGGTGCAGTCAAAGTGTTGGTCCAGGGTCTCTCACGAGACTCCATCAAGGTGTTGCTGGGACAGAATCAGCACCTAAGCTAATTCACCTAGTTGTTGGCAGGACGCAGTTTACAAGCAGTTGTTGTGGAGCACAGGCCTTTATTGCTTGCAACCTATCAGTTGGAGGCTGCTGTAGGATTTTTGCCTTATGGTTCCATTCAACATGGCAGCTTGTTTCTTGGAAATCAGAGAGAAATGCTAACTAGATGGAAGTTACAACTTTTAATGTGATCTCAGCAATGATATCCAGTAAGTTTTGCTCTGTTTTTAGAAGTAAATCCATGGGTCCAGCTCACACTCAATGGGAGGGTATGTCATACAGTGTAAATACCAAGGGGGCCGTGGAGGCCACGTAAGAAGGCTGCCTACCACACTCCTTGCCCTTCTGCTAATTCCCCTGGGAGCAGCCTGCTGCTTCTCACCTATTCTTCAAGTTGTTTCTCCATGTTGCTCTTTTCTTTCCCCTTTCTGCTGCCTCCCCAGAATCTCTTTAGAACAGTCTCATTCTCATTTCAATCTTAATATCAAACCACCATTATCCCACCCGCTATGCCCTGTCCAATCTCTGTGTAAGAAAAACATTACACTCTTTCCTGAGCTAATGAGACCACTTTTCTACTATTTCATTGTCTGAAATCACACATAGTAGGATTTCAATCCTGGTTCTGCTTACTAGCCATATTACTCTGGGTGAGTTACTTAACTTCTTTGAGCCTTAATTTATCCACTTTTCTGCAACATGCATAAAATTTTCATCTTAAAGGTTTATGTAATAGTTAAGTGGAACTTAAGTGCCTAGCCTAGTGCTTAATATAGAGAAAGAATTTTTAAAAATTTAGTTCTCCTTTCCTCCCTCTTTTTTTTTCCTTCATCCAGCCCTCTCTGTTAGTCAGCCAACATCTTCAAATCAACTGCCAACCCTGGCTTTGGTTTCTGTCAACTACGTCAGTGTCTCATTTTCCCTTCTATGTCCTCTTCTAAATTGACAATTCCTTTAACTCTACTGTAGTTGTGATATGTCTTTACTTCTACCCTTACTCCTTCTTTTCCACATTTTTCATCTCTTATCTCTGCTTACTTTGACTGTTGATTTTACTTTTTATTTGGAAACAATTAGAAAAAAGTATTTTCGCTGGGCCGGGGATTTAGCTCAGTGGTTCTGCCGCCTGCCTCAAAAGCGCAAGGTCCCGAGTTCGATCCCCAGTACCAAAAAAAAAAAAAAAAAATTACTTTTGCTGACACATTTGCAAAAGGGTTGGTTGTCTATAGAATTCCTCATTATATTTCCTATGGAGACAGTCTCTTTGTCTATGAAAAACAGAAAATTAACACTCGAATGTTACTATCATATAATCCTGAGATGTCACTCAAGTTTCACCTATTGCTTTAATGAAAGTCCTTTATAGCAAAAAGATAATATATCTAGTTGTCATGTCTCTTTAACTTTCATTAATCTGATACAATTCTTCAGCCTTTCTGGGACTGCCATAATTTTGGCGTTTACGATGATTAGTCACAGTTATTCCATAGAATGTCCCTTGTCTAGGATTTGGCTTTGGATTCAGGTTACTCATCTTTGCCAATAATATTTTGGAACTGATTTATGATTTGCTCATTGCACCCTACTGATGTTCACTTTAAACTTGAATATGGTAATGTCCTCTGTAAACGTACTTTTTGCCCCTTGTAATTAATGAATATTTTGTTAGGGGAGGTGCTCTGTCTATTCATAGCCTGTTCATATGTTCACAGCCTGTTGCCTATTAATTTAAGAATTTTAAGACTTTTAATTTAAGAATTTATTTATATCAGTGTGAACTTGTGGAATCTTAGTTTATTCAGTAGGCTACAATCTATTAGTGGGACTGTTTATTTTTTATTTATTTATTTTTTTGGTACCAGGGATTGAACTTGGGACCTTGCACTTGAAAGGCAGGCAGCAGAACCAATGAGCTAAATCCCTGGCCCAGGACTATTTATTTTGATCTTCAAATTGGCCCTACTCTGGTTATTGGGAGCCCCTCTAGTGTGGTTTCTGTACTTTTTGATAATCCTTTTTATTTGAGCAATTATCTATTCTTTGGCTCAGATGGTCCCGGGTTCAGCTTGCATTTCCCTGCTCCACCCCCTAGACTCACCCATTTCTTTGCAGAGCCCTGACTGCTTTTAGTGGACAAAGGCATTTGGAAGCCAAGACCCAAGTGCTGGTTGTGCTAAATGCTACGTAGTGAGTCACTGCTCCCTGGACTTTTCCTAGGCAGAGTAAGAGCATGAACACACACACACACACACACACACACCGCCTATAACTATTCTATATCCATTTCCAGGTCAATTTGTGTAGACGGATGTCCATAAGTTCACACTGATATTTCTCACTCTGAAACCAACTCCACCCTCACACAGATGCCCTCTCAAGCTAGTGTGCACTTGGACACCCTGAGAAGTGTGCCCACTCCCCATGTCTTTGTTACCCCACTGTTAGGGTTTATATCTGGATGTTCTCAGGAAGCCTCATGTGCTCATAGGTGGGGCTTTGGCGAGGTGATTGGATCACAAGTGAATGATACTCTTTGATGGATTAGTCCATCTATAAATTTATGGCTAAATGTGATTTGGGAGGTAGAGCCTGGTTAGAAGAGGTGGGTCACTGGCATTATGGCCTGGAAGGGTCTATCTCCTTCTCTTCTCCCTTGATCTCTTTGCTTCCTGCTTGCCGTGCCATGAGCTGTTTCTCCTCTGTGATGCCCCTCTGCCCTGCTTCCCTGCCTTGGAGCCAGCCAACTATGGACTGAAACCTCTACAAACTGTGAGCCAAAATAAGCTTCTCCTCCTTTAATTTGCCAGTGTTGGGGATTGTGCCTCAGGAACAAGAAAATAACTAAGACACACACCCAGGCAGGCTAAAAGCAAGACTGATTCAAATGACTCAGGCTCATAATATAAGCACAGGCTTCATTGGCAACAATCCATAAAAGACACTTTTGAACTACCTGGTCTTTTTATAACATGTGCTCTATATAACATAATGCACATCTCAACCAGTCACTGGATGTGTGGCTAGGTGTTCCACTGGGCGGTCTTTCCTGCTCTTTTAATGTCTAAATCCTTCATGTTCTAGGCAAGCTGAAGCTGTGTACCCCATCCTCCTCTACCCTTTGCTGCCCCCACACCAAAAGAAGCAAAGCCCTTATATAAATTAATTTATAGTGATTATAATTATAAGAATAAAAGTTTCAGATGAAGATGTATGTAAAAGAAAGTCCCTTTGTACCATTCATTTGTTATATCACATACAGCACCAAATCCAAGTGGCTTGAAACAATGCCATTCATTCATTATGCTCACTAGTCTATAGTTTGGGTGGGACTTGGGGAGAAATAGCTTGTCCTGGTCTCACACAACACATCTGCCAGGACAGCCTGGCTAGGAGCTGGAGGAGCCACTTTCAAGAAGTCAGTCAGTATGGAGATACGTCAACTAGGACTAGAGGTCCCATTTGACCCAGCTATTCCCCTGCTGGGTATCTTCCCAAAAGAATTAAAAGAATCATACCACAGTGATATATGTGCACCCATGTTCATAGCAGCACAGTTTGTAATAGCTAAAGCTTGGAAGTAGCCCAAGTGCCCATCAACTGGAAATCGGATAAAGAAAATGTGGGTTTTTTTTTTTTAATAAAATGGAGTACTACTCAGCCATAAAGAACGAAAAACTGGAGTCATTTATAGCTAAATGGATGCATATTGAGGCCATACTCTTTAAGTGAAATAAATAGGACACATGTAAATACCGAATAGTTTCACTAGTGTGAGAAACTTATAGTGTAAACAAGGGTTAAGATGATTAAAAGGAATAACTGATAATTTGAAATAGGAAAAAAGGTCCAAAGACGAAGGAGTGAAGGGAGGGGAAGGGGAAAGGAAAAGAGGGAAAGGAAAAACTATGAGAAAAGAAAAAAAAATGGAAATGAAATCTATGTAAATAGGGAAGGGTGGAGGGGGTGAAAAGTGCACAGGTAATGGGGGAAAAATAAGAACCAAGATACATCATGTACAGGTACAGGCACCCAATGATAAGTGTAAATGAACTGTATACCTAACATGTACCAATAAAAGATCTAAAAAAAAAAAAAAAGAATAAAATTTGTAAAAAGAAAAAAAAAAAAAGTCAGACTATCCTGGAAGGCAAGGCACGTTGTTTAAAATATTAGGCAAATTTAAGGTTAAGATTTTCCTAAAGGTGAATATTTCCCAGAGAATTTTTAAAGGAAAATGAGAGTTGAAAATAAAAGGGATAGAGCAGCCTCCTCTCACTTGCTAAAATACAGTTTTCAAAAACTTGGAAATATGACTGTCACAGACATGCAAGGTGAACACGTCAAAAATTTACCCAATGTATTCATTAATTATGTTTAGTAAGATGTTAAGACTGGTTAAAAGGACAAAAACATGGTAATGACTATCGTTAGACGATGAATAGACGATAGATGATGGAATGAACATTGGGAATGTTTAAATGAAGTTTTTGCAAATAAATGAATCAGCACTATTTAATACACCAATGAAACCTAATATTTTAAGTTATCAGGTCTACTTGTGAGTTTTACTGAACATTTTCATTTGTAGGGAAGCCACTCCTTTTTTTTTTTTCGGTACCAGGAGTCAAACTCAGGACTTGTCAACCAGGTGCATTGCCACTGAGCTACATCCCTAGCCCTCCCCCTCCATTCCTCAGTATAATCCATGTCCAGATGGAGTGGTCCACACAGCAATCCCTTCTGTTTAAATGGGCTGTCCCAGGCCTAGCCAAAAGAAGCATCCAATCCCCCCAGTGATAAGCTCAGAAATGGATGTGTAGCCCAGTTGGAACCCAAAAGACACAATGAGCTTTGGCAAGGACTTTTATGAGAGTCAACACTCTTTCAAGGGCGCTTGAATCTGGAAAATTTTAGATTTGAACTTGGTAGCCGGTAACTTATCACCACAAGAATTCTGACGATAAAGAAGCATCAAAGAATAGAGAGGAACACAGTATTCTGAAGGCTCTGAGTGCCTGAAAATTCTGCAACTCTGTGACAACCTTGGAAATTGCAATCTGCAACATTTCCATTATATCAGTCAGTATATTTCTTTGTTTAGGCCAGGTAAATTGTTCCTAGGTGATTTCTGACAGTGCACAGGGATGTTCCAGCTCTGGTTTATTCTAAGTTAAACCCCTACAAACATATTCACTTCTCTTAGCTTCAGTTTCTCTTTGAAAAGGAAACAATACCTATTATAATGACAAGGATTAGATAAAAATAAATATAAATCAAAATTTACAATGACAATGTGAAAGAAAATTATGAAACTTTTCTAAATTAAATTTTACGTGGTTCTAACCCCTGTTCTGGTTTGAATGTCTGTGTCCTCCCAAACTCACATGTTAGAACCTAAGGCCCTGTGTGATAAGATTAAGAGATAGGCTCTTTTAAAGATGATTACATCAAAAGGCCTTGGTCCTGAACAGGATCAGTGCCCTTGTAAAAGTGCTCACTGGAAATAGCTAGGCACTTTCGCCCTTCCGCCTTTCCCCATGTAGCACACAGTGCTCATCCTCATGGAAATGCAGATGAAAGTCCACAACCAGACACCAAATGCTAACATTTTGATCTTGGACTTCCCAGCCTTGAGAAATGTGAAAAATAAATTTCTGTCAATATATTACCCACTGTGACAATTTTGGACTAAGAGATACTCATTTACTAGGATAGGATAAGAAGACCCAATGTCAGTCATTATTAGGGCCCTTTTACTCTTTAGTGATAAAAATTTGTCCAAAAATGCTTAGGAAAGATTCTCTGGTCTTTATTAAATCATGGCGGCTACTGAGATGTTCACGGTCCAAGGCCATATGGATAGCTCAAAGGCGAGTGGCTCCACAGTCTCTTTGCCACTTAGGAGATCTGGCATTTTGCTTACCTCTGGACACAATGGTGTTTGATGCTTAGTGTCCCCAGGCGAAAGTATCTGCTCACTCCACCAGAAGCCCTGCTGCCTCCTAGGACACTTGCACCTAGAAAACTAATGCTTGTGGGTTTTGCCACACACTTGTCCTCAAGCCCCTGCAGCCACTGCTGACCCTGAGTTGCACCTTGTCTTTCAACCCAGTGGCTCCACCTTCAGACCCTACTTCCTCCCTCCAAGGATCACCCACTAAATCTACCTTCCACACAAGAGCCTTGATAGAGTTCCACAATAGATGCCGTACAACTTTCTTTTGGGCTAGGAAGCACAAAGCTTGTGGAAAAACCTTTGATGGCAGCCTTGGGAGGATTCGCAAGGATTCCTGCTTCCTGTTGTTCACGTCCTTGTGCGAACCCCTGGTTTGAATATGTGCTGGGCCCAGTGACTCATTTCTAACAAACAGAACACAGCAAATGTGATAAAATGTCACTTCCAAAATTAGCCTGTAAGACAGCTGTGACTGACTTCCATCCCCTTCGCTGTCCTCTTCATCCATCACTGCTCTGAGGGAAGCCAGCTGCCATATTGAGAGCTGGCCATTGGAGAATCCCATGTGCCAAGAAAGTGATGTCTAGGACAACAGTTAGCGATGCCCCAAGTTTTACCACAAGCTACATTAGTGAGTTTGGACACATGGATCTTCCCCAAGTATACCTTGAGGTACCAGAATCCCAGCCAAACCTTGAGTTCAGCCTTGTAGGAAACTGAGTCAGCTCAGAAGTGGATCCGTGACTCACAGAAACTGTGACAAATATTTCTTGATTTAATCTACTAAGATTTGGAGAAATTTGTTATGCAGCAACAGATAACTAATACATCACCTGGAAGATCAGCAGGCTAGAATTTCCTTGAAAAGGGGGAAATTATATTTTTCTCCTTTTAAAAATCTCTTCTAAAAATAAATAAATAAATAAATAAATAAATAAATAAATAAATAAATAAAAATCTCTTCTAGGGCCAGGGATTTAACTCAGTGGTTCTGCCACCTGCCTTGCAAGCACAAGGTCCCGAGTTTGATCCCTGGTACCAAAAAATAAAAAAATTTAAAAAATAAAAATCTCTTCTAGCAGGAACAGAAAACAACCATAAATGCCTTGGTAAATTATCCTGTGATGACAACAAGACAGGCCACCAGTCCCTACAGAGGAAGCTTATCACCTCCCGTCACAGTCAGTCCCCAGTCAGCCTGTACTGAAGAGCAGCCATTACCTCTAAGCTGCAGGAAAATCACCAGATCTCAAGCCCTCCAACAGGAGGAAGGAACAGAGGCTCATGCTTAGAGAGGTGGAGGTCACTGCCACGAGTCTCTAAACGGTAACCCTTCCCTAAAGAAACCCAAGCCCATTCCCGTGACCTTAAGAAAACATAAGCTCACTTCAGCCTGGATGTCCAGAGCTAGTGGAACCTCCACTTGAAAGTCACTGGAAGCTAGAACTTCCTCCCCTGTCATGGGCCACTGCCCTCAGCCTAGGGATTTGGGTGCAGTTCTCCAAATTAATCCATGAAGGCTGTCTCCAGGGATGGGCCCTGAGCCCAGGGCCTGACACTAGGGAGGAACCTGGAGCCCAAGAAGCTGAGCTCTGGGGACTTATGCCCCAGTGCTAGCCTGCAGAGTGGCAGCTCACTCCTGGACAGCATCCCCTGGTGTTAGGCATCAGCACAAGGCTTGGGTTTGTATAAGGCCAGAGAGTCAAACTGCTGCTGTGGTCAGTGCTGGTAATGCTGGCTGAGGCACAATGTGGTGCAAGACGAATGGCAGCCCTGGGTTAATGCTGTGCTGTGGGCAGAAAGCATCTGAAAATGTTCACTAGACAAAAACACCTGCAACTTCCCACTATTACTCAAGAGATGACCTTCACTGCTTTTGTGCGTCCTCCTGTGTCCCCATGTGGAAAACTGTTGGGGAACAGGAGGGAAATACAGTGTTAAAACAGCACAAGACTGGGTCATCCCTCTTAGACAATTTCCTTTACCCATTTGGGACAGGTTTGTACTAAAATTCTGGCCTGATTGGAACTATGGAGACAGCAAAACTGCAGTATTGAGCAAACATATCCCAAGGGACCTGAGGCCAGACCCTGAGGTGTTTTAAGCCTCACTTCTCCTTTGGGGTGAAGAAAGATCTAGATGTGGCATCACTTGAGTTCTTTGGCCTGGCTTTTCTACCTAACAAGTGAGTGCCTATCCCTAGCTTCAATTTGAAAAACTCCAATTCAGATGGTC
Organism: Heterocephalus glaber; assembly: GCF_053883595.1. Taxonomy (NCBI): domain Eukaryota; kingdom Metazoa; phylum Chordata; class Mammalia; order Rodentia; family Bathyergidae; genus Heterocephalus; species Heterocephalus glaber. The sequence goes on along the minus strand of NW_028258317.1, from coordinate 59,772,771 downwards.
CCTGGGGATGGATGTTAGAGCAGCATCATGGTCACAGCCTGGGCAGAACAGAAAGAAGAGACCGGAGTCTGGCCCAGGCAGAGGTGACCACAGGTGGCTGCAAGCTGGAGATTTTACATGCATCAGAAAACAGACCCGCTGTGCTGTGCCCCCACCCGCACTCTTCCACAGACCGGGCCACCTCCCTTCATTCCAGAAGCCAAACCCCTGTCATTTAACCTCTGCATAAGAGTCAGGCATCTTGTCCTTCTTTCAGCCTAATTCCCCCGTGCCTCAGTTATGTGTGACATAAATTGCGTGTATTCTTTCTTCTGTTAAAAAATTTAGAAAGAAATTTGGGTCAATTGTAGGATAGAACTCACACTTTCTTGGGCAGTTGAGAACCCTACCAGATTCTTATAGTGAAGATGAGAGAAAAATTTGTTAGTGCTTCCAGTAGATGTAGGAAAAATAGCTATTTTTAAACACGCCCAGAACATTCTACTCTTCAAGACAAACTGGATCTTAACTAACCTGAGGAAAGGAAAATACCACTGTAGCCTTCCTGTCTCACCTAAGAATGAAAAACCACTAGCCAAGAAGCACTTGTAAAGGTCACAGCCGGGGTCACAGCCTGTTGTAGGACTACAAAGCACTTCCCTCCCTGGCACCTCACCGCCACATCAATAGGGCTCCTGTGTAATAACCAGGAAATACAACCCCCAAAACTGTTTAATAAGTCTCTAGAGAATATTTAAGTAGTCTCTAGGGAAGCCTGGAGACAACAAGGAAGCCAAAACAAGCTGACAGATGATAGCATAGCTTCTGACACCTGAAGTTTCAGCGAACAGTAATGTGGGCTCAACACTAGGCCAGATCAACTACAGTCTCACACCAGAGCCTCTTTATAGCTGTTCTTTTTCCTGAATTCTTCAGCTCTGGCTTTCAACAAAAGATTATAAGGCATGCTAAAGGACAAAATGAAAATTGTATATAATTATTAAACTATTAAAAGCAAAAACTAATCTTTGAATAGTTTAATTTTTTGTTGTTTTGTTTTGCTCATTATTTGTTGTTTTTGTGGTGCTGGGGATTGAAAACAGGGTCTCATGAGTGATAGACACAAACACTCCATCATTGAGCAATGTCCTTAGCCCTGCTTAATGTATTTAAATGGACAATTTACAGAGAGAGCAGACAACACTAAACACATATGTGCATGCAGGACAAGTCAGTTAGAAAACTACAGCAAATGGATGGTGTCTTAGTTACTTTTCTCATTGCTATACCCACAAGTTAAAGGAGGAAAAGTTTATTTGACTCAAAGTTCATAGAGGTTTCATTCTGTAGTCGGCTGGCTCCAAGGCAGAGTGGGATAGCAGAGAGGCATCCAAGAGGAGAAACAGTTCATGGCAGGCAGAAGACAGCAAGCAGCAAGCAACAAACTATGAGTTCCTAATAGCAAGCCTCTTTCTGTCCCTTATATTGTATCCAGGCTACTTGCCTTTAGGGCAGATAGCATTCACACCCTTAATCCTAGGATTACACCATGAATCAATCACACATTCTAGATGCACCCATCTCTGAAAAAGCCCCACCTATGACTGCATGAGGCTTTGGGGGAACATCTAGACACAAGCCATAACAGATGGAATATACTGCATAAAAAAATGCTACATATGCCATTTAGTTGTTATCAATAAGAAATATATTTTCTTTGAAAAGATTCATATACCAAAATTATGCATAGAAACTTAGCAATTTTATTTAAGATTGTTATAAAGCTGAATTGCTGGAACTTGTTCACTAAGACATTCTGACTTACACTAATCATTTACATCCTACTTTATATTAAAATTTCACCCACAAATGAAAATAGAAGAACTACAGTACCAGATTTCTATCCCTTATTTGCCCATTCTAAGTCATAAGCCAGGTACATTTTGACACCTGGGGTAAAGTATAACATTCAGAACTATCAATAACAGGAAGAAGAAAAATCTTTTTATTTGTGTGTGTGTGTGAGAATGAAACATTTCCATCTCCATGGATTCTTAAGCATGCTCTCCAAGTATGTAGCATCCTCTGAATGTCCTTTGCCCCAAATTTGCACTGTTGGCCTGGATAACACACAGGTTGTATTCTCAAGAAGGCTAACTACATAGTCCTCATCTGCCCCCTACAAAGCACCAGGAGCTGCACTCTGGAAGCTCAGATATGTTTTGAAGCCTTGAGCAATTTCTTGTACCAGATAATGGAAAGAAAATGTGTAAATCAGAAGTTCAGCAGACTTCTGATAACATCTGATTTCACAGAGCCCCAAGGCATCAGGCTTGTAATGTGAGGTTTCTTCCCTCTCCAGTAGAAGGTATACTCTTGCCAGTGGCTCCTGTGGCCAGTTGCTTCCTGGGTTTTTTTACTACAAGGTCATTGTGGGTGGTCTGTTTCATGTAAACCATGGTATTGAAACCTTCCAGCTACTCATGAGGCTGAGCCAGGAGGATCACAAGTTCAGGGCCATCATGGGGAACATACTGAGCCCCTGTTTTAAAACATAAATAGAGAGACCTTCAACTTACCTATCCACTTCTCCTTTAGCTGGAGCTTGGGAGCTAGAGGCTGCACTGGCTTTAGTCAGTGACACCAGGTGGTGGGTAGGAAGAGAATTGAAAAATAGAAATGAATCTTCCCGGGCTTTGCTTGCTCTCTAAGCCTGCTCCACTTGGTAGGACCTGAAGGTTACTTTTCTAGCCATAATCCTGAAGCTGGGGCAGATGAACAGTTGGAAGGGAGCAAGGATTAGCCACCATGCCCTAACTTCTTCAATCCTGTAAGTATAAAGGACAGGGTTGAAATATCAGGTGGATCCAGTGGCTTTTCCATTACATATTTTTTACATCATACACTGCATTGTGATGCAGGGTTCCCTCCATTGTCCACCTGCTAAAGGGGAAGCCCCTTCAGCAAGTACTTTGGAAAAACATGACAATTTGGTTCTGGTTCAAACAGATTTCTCAGTTCACTGATAAAATAAAACTATATAACATTTTAAATTCAGTACACTTTGAAGATCCAAGATTCTATCTCTTAAATACAGGTGATTTCTTTATTTTTTTAAATTTTTTTATTTCTTTCTTTATTTTTCAGGTGATTTCTTTAAAAGAAGACAAAAGTAGATAGATATAGGATATAGGTGCAGAGCTATACATATACTTTTTTCCCTATAGTGCTGAGGAATGAGCCCAGGGCCTTATATATGCTAGGCTGCCACTCTACCATTGCGCTACTCTCAGTCCCTATGTACACAGCCTTGTCCTGCCAGTTTAGCAGCCCTTAGGCTGGTGACTTCATCTCCTAGTGCTTCACTTTCTCCACCTGTAAAATGGGTATGATAATGACCTCATTCAGAGTTAATGAATTAGCACTAAGCCCAGCTGTTGTAAGCAGCTGGCAAATGGAGTCTAGTAGAATAGCACAGAAATTCTACAGAGCCATGCGTGGGGTGGGGGTGGGGATTACCTGGCTTGGCCCAGGGAAAGTCAGGGAAAAATTTATGATGGCTATGAAAATCTTGTTATGTAGAAATTTTCATAAGTCTGTATCTTTTGGGTTAGATTAGTATATCAGTTTTACTTCAAGGAAAGACAAAACATTATCATTTTAATCACATCATATTGTGTTTCCCTGAAAATGACCTGCCAGGAAGACAAGTTCTAGCATGATTTTAGAAGAGACATCCTCTAAAATCATACTAGGTCTTAGTTTTGGAGAAATAAGATAGTAGACAGCAACCCCAAGGGGAAATGAGATGGAACACTCTTATATTCAACCACCTGGACTCCCTGAACTAACAACAAAAGAGGATCTGGAAAAAATGAAATCAGAAAAAATTTCACACCTAACAGCAAAGATTGTGCCCATAGTGTAAAACATGATTAATAAATCTAGAGAAGATACAGATAAAAAAAATAGAGGAGCTGAGGAACATGATGGAATGCCAACATAGGAAACAAATGGAATTCATAAAACAGATGCAAACAGATTTCCAGGAAATTAAAAACTCCATTGAAAGTTTATGCAACAGAATGAGCCAATGTGAAGACAGAATTTCAGATATAGAAAATAACATTGCAATTAGTGACCAGGAAAAGAAAAAATTCTTTAAAATTTTAAGGGACCACTAGAAATCAATCCAACAGCTGCTAGATGATGCAAAGAAGAACAATGTAAGACTGATTGGAGTCAATGAAGAAACAGGAGAGAGTGGAGATTACATAAATTGTTTACAGAAGTGATGGCAGAAAACTTCCCAAGGAGGGGAAAAGAATTTGACATACAGATAAGCAAGGCATATAGGACTCCAAATAGCCTGGATCAAAAAAAATCTACACATAGACATATAATTGTTAAGATTCCAGAAACCCAACAGAATAACAAAATTCTACAAGCAGTGAGAGAAAAGAAACAAATCACATACAAAGGAAAGCCCATCAGAATCACAGCAGACTTCTCAACACAAACCATCAAGGCAAGAAGAGCTTGGAGTGACATATTCCAAGCCCTAAAAGAAAACAGCCTCCAACCCAGATTGAGGTACCCTGCAAAACCATCTTTCAAAATTGATGGAGAAATAAGATACTTTTGTGACAAAGAGCACCTTAGGAACTTTGTGAATACCAAACCAGCACTCCAAAAAATTTTAGACAAAATCCTACGAAAATACAATGAGGATCACAACCCCAGGAAGCCCAGCAGAATGAATCTACTGGGCACGACAAGAAATTAAAAGCAAAAGGGGAGGATTAAGCAAAAAGAAAAGTCATGATGATGATAACTCAATATGTATCAGTTATAACCATCAATGTTAATGGTCTCAACTCACCAACCAAAAGAAATAGACAGGCAGAATGGGTGAAGAAGCAAGATCCAACAATATGCTGCATACAAGAAACACACTTAATTCAAAAAGAAACTCATAGACTGAAAGTTAAAGGGTGGAAAACAATACTCTATGTGACAGGAACCTGAACAAAAGCAGGAATAGCTATCCAATTTGCAGACCAAGTGGAATTCAAACCCATAATTATTAAGAGAGACAAAGAAGGACACTGTATCCTTATAAAGGGAACAATCCCAGAGGAAGAGATGACAATCATAAATATCTATGCACCAAACACTAGTGCGCCCAACTATATAAAACAAATACTAATGGACATGAAAAATCATACAAGCACTAATACACTGGTAGTGGGGGACCTCAATATCCCACTGTCACAAATAGATAGATCAACTACACAAAAAACAAGCAATGAAATACTAGAACTCAATCAAACTCTTGAACACATGAACCTAACAGATGTTTACAGAGTGTTCCACCCCACAAAATCAGAATACACATTCTTTTCAGTGGCACACAGGTCATTCTCCAAAATAGACCACATACTCACACATAGAACATATTTAGGTAAGTGCAAAGGAATTGAAGTTATCCCCTGTATATTATCAGACCATACTGCAATGAAATTGGAGATCAATAGCAAAAGAAACTGCAAAAACTTCATAAACACGTGGAAACTGAACAACACACTTCTGAATAACCAATGGGTCATGGAGGAAATTAAAGAAGAAATCAGACAGTTCCTTCAAATAAATGACAATGACAATACAACATATCGGAATCTATGGGACACAATGAAAGCAGTCTTACGAGGGAAATTCCTAGCAGTGAATAATCATATTAGGAAAACAGAACATGCCCAATTAAACAACCTGATGCTGAACATCAAGATTCTAGAACGAGAAGAGCAGGACAAACCCAAAGCTCATACAAGGGAGGGAATTATAAAGATCAGGGCAGAAATCAATGCAATGGAGACTAAGAAAACAATACAAAAAAATCAATGAAGCCAAGAGTTGGTTCTTCAAAAGAATAAATAAAATGGACAAACCTTTAGCCAACCTTATCAGAAAAAGGAAAGAAAAGGCCGAAATCCATGCAATTAGGAATGAAAAGGGTGAAATTACAACAGACCCATCAGAAATCCAGAGGATCATCAATACCTACTTCCAGAACCTATACGCCAATAAGATGGACAACACAGAAGAAATGGACAGATTCCTAGATACATATGAATTACCAAAGTTGAATGAAGAAGGCCTAAAAATTTTAAACAACTCAATATTAATCAATGAAATTGCAAACGTAATTAAAAACATACCAACCAAGAAAAGCCTGGGTCCTGATGCCTTCACTGCTAAATTTTATACGACATTTAGAGAGGAACTACTGCCACTACTGTTTAAACTCTTCAATGCAATTGAAAGGGAAGCAATACTCCCAAAATCATTCCTGGAAGCAAGCATCTCCTTGATCCCCAAAGCAGAGAAAGACCCAACTGAAAAAGAGAACTATAGGCCAATCTCACTAATGAACATAGATGCAAATATCCTTAATAAGATACTGGCAAATAGAATGCAGAAGATCATCAAGAAGATTATACACCTTGACCAAGGGGGATTCATCCCAGGGATGCAGGGATGGTTCAACATATGCAAATCAATCAATGTAATACACTATATCAATAGAGCCAAGGACAAAAACCATAGGATCATCTCAATAGATGCAGAAAAAGCATTTGACAAAATCCAACACACATTTATGATAAAAGCCCTGCAAAAGATCAGAATAGACAATCTCTACCTCAATCTGATAAAAGGCATCTATGAAAAACCAACAGCCAATATCATAGTAAATGGTCAAAACCTGAAATCCTTCACACTAAAATCAGGAACAAGACAAGAATGTTCACTATCACCACTCCTGTTCAATATAGTTTTGGAAACATTAGCCACAGCAATTAGGCAAGAGAAAGAAATAAAAGGAATAAAGATAGGAAATGAAGAAGTCAAATTGTCATTATTTGCAGATGACACGATACTTTACATAGAAGAGCACAAGAACGCCACCAAAAGTTTTCTAGACTTAATAACCAAATTCAGTAAAAGAGCTGGATACAAGGTCAACACACAAAAATTGGCTTTCCTCTACATGAACAACAGAGTCACTGAGAGAGATATAGGGCAAACAATTCCTTTCACAATAGCATTCAAAAAACTGAAATACCTAGGAATCAACCTAACGAAAGAAATCAAAGACCTCTTCTTTGAAAACTATAGCACTTTGAAAAAAGATATTGAAGGGGATATCAGAAAATGGAAAGACATCCCTTGCTCCTGGGTAGGAAGGATCAACATAGTGAAAATGGCCATACTTCCAAAACTGCTATATAGATTCAATGCAATCCCAATTGAAATCCCAGCAGTATACTTCATAGACCTTGAGAAAACAATCCAAAAACTCATTTGGAACAAGAGGAGATCCAGAATAGCAAAAGCAATTCTAGGTAACAGAGACATGGTAGGGAGTATTACAATCCCCAACTTGAAACTATACTACAAAGCTACTGTGATAAAAATAGCATGGTACTGGCAAAACAACAGACCTGAAGACCAGTGGAACAGATTAGAAGATGCAAAAATAACTCCAGACACACTCAGCCACCTCATCTTTGACAAAGGAGCCAAACACCCTCACTGGAGGAAAGATAGCCTCTTTAATAAATGGTGCTGGAAAAATTGGGTTTCAACTTGCCAATGATTAAAACTAGACCTATATCTCTCACCATGCACTAAACTAAAATTGAAATGGATTAAAGATCTAAATACAAAAACAGAAACACTGAACCAGCTGGAACAGAGGTTAGGTAGAACTCTTCAAGATATTGGAGTAGGAAAAGACTTTATGAACAAAACCTCAGTTGCCCATGAACCAGCACAAGCAATCAACAAGTGAGATCTCTTTTAAAAATCTTCTGAACAGCAAGAGAAACCACCAGCAGTGTGAAGAGACAACCCACAATGTGGGAAAAAATTTTCACCAGCGATCCCTCAGACAAAGATCTACTATCTCGAATCTATAAAAAACTTAAAAATATCAGATCTCCCAAATTTAAAGACCCAATCCAAAAATGGGCATCTGAAATGAACAGACATTTCTCACACAAAGAAGTAGAAATATCAAATAAACATATGAAAAAATGTTCATCACTGGTCATTCAAAAGATGCAAATGAAAACAATGCTGAGATTCTACCTCACCACAGAAAGACTGGCTGCTATCATGAAATCAACCAATAACAGATGCTGGTGGGGCTATGGGGAAAGAGGAACCCTACTCCACTGCTGGTGGGAGTGTAGACTGGTGCAACTACTGTGGAAATCAGTATAGAGATACCTCAAAGAACTGGGACTGGAAGTCCCATTTGACCCAGCTCTTCCCCTGCTGGGTATCTTCCCCAAAGAATTAAAAGAATCATACCACAGTGATATATGTGCACCCATGTTCGTAGCAGCACAGTTTGTGATAGCTAAAACTTGGAAATAGCCCAAATGCCCATCAACTGGAGACTGGATAAAGAAAATGTGTTTTTTTAATAAAATGGAGTACTACTCAGTCATCAAAAATGAGAAATTAGAGACATTTATAGCTAAACGGATGCACATTGAGGTGATACTCTTAAATAGGACTCACATGTGTAAATACTGAATAGTTTCTCTAGTGTGAGAACCTGAAAGTGTAAATAAGGACTAAATGTATAATAGACAATGTGAAATAGGAAGAAAAGGGGCAAAGGGGAAGGGGAAGTGGGAGGGGTAGGGGAAAAGAAAGAAGGGAATGGAATTCATATGAGAAAATGAAAAAATGGGAACAAAGTCTTTGTAAATAGGGAGGGATGGAGGGGTTGAAGGGAGGGCAGGGGAAGGGGGAAAAGTAATAACCAAGAGAGATTATGTAAAGGTGCAAATTTCCAATGATGAATGTCATTATATTGTACACCTAAAATGTACCAATAAAAATATTTTAAAAAATAAATAGAAAAATAAAACCAGAAACAAAACAAAACAATAAAGTTGAGAATTTAGACAGAAAAAAAAAAAGAAATAGGGTAGTAGTAAACAATGTGCAATAATTGTTTCACTGTGTGACATTTGCTTGCCTTTTGGTGATAAAGTTTTGACTCATTTCACTAATATTGTTGAATATGTTTGCTTAATATGTTTATAATCCTGAGCCAAGCTTTCATTATTGTTCAGTTAAATAAATATTACATTTTGGGGGGCCGAGGAAAGAGAATCACAAGTTTGAGCTCAACCTGGGGCAACTTAGTGACTTAGCGAGACTCTGTCTCAAAAAAAAAAAAAAGAAAAAAAGCCTGGGAGTGTAGCTCAGTGCAAAGGCCCTGGGTTCAATCACGAGTACGACACACGCACACACACACACACACACACAAGTTCCTGCACTGGGCTCCAAAGGACATGACTAAAAATGAAATGGAGTCACCCATGTTAAAGTTGCATGTCACCAAACTGAAATTAAGTACAGCCAAACTTCCCAAACAGACCAGCTTCAATTGGCACAATAATGAAGTTTCCTCTGCCAGTAATTCCTACGAAAAAAAGGTAACCTGAAGTAACCTTTGTTAAGCAATCATTATTTTTCTACAGTTCTGTCTCTCTGTCCTTGCCTTACAAGGAAACCCCTTAGAAATGATCAATCTGCATTCCATTCTTTGTTTCTGCTCATTCATTTTTTTGGCACCAGAGATCGAACTCATGACCTTATGCTTTTGAGGCAGGCAGCAGCACCACTGACGTAAATCCCATCCCGTTTCTGCTTATTCTAACTCTTCCATGTCTGTACAACCAGCCTCTCCTGCTTGCCCCCCCACCCCTACCCCAACTCTGGCTGGGTCTGAGAAGGTCCCCGAGGCTGAAATAAGGAAACTAATCCACCCTTTTGTAAAGTAAATTTGTAGGTTCGATGAATCCTGTTATGAAAAAAGAATTTTCAGGAAACATCAGTAAGACGTATGGGAAGGATTTACTAGGCAGTGGTTTTAGGACATATTCAGGAGTGGAGTTTGGGAGCACGGAGATAGGAGACACCTTATTTCCTGGAAAAGGAAAAAATTGTGCTTCTCTTGCATGGGTGGAACCCTGGAGAAGGTGGCCCCCCAAAGGGTAGTGGCCTATTCTACAACTAAGAGCCATTTTTTTCTTTAAATGGGTAATTTAAACATTCTTTGGGTTATCTTAGGATCAGGATCCTGCTCTTTACTGAGGCTAATTTATGGACTTTCAGTATTCCGGGGAGTTTTGTGTGTGATGGGTCTGATAGAAAGGGAGCCTAAATTGAAGCAGAAGAATGCTGATAGGGGTCACCTTGGGTAACTTCACCTGGGCCCTGCAGTCTTCTTAAAAGTACAATGTTTAGTTATGATTTCTTTGTCACCTTTCTATCTTTTATTTCTTCTACCCTAACACAGGTCTATTGGTACACTCATTCTATTTTTATGGAATGAAAGTTACCCGACTCCAGAATCAGAACTAAAGCCAATTAAAATCTTTAAATCGAATTGTTCGACTTTTGTCCTTTGACAATCTAAAATAAGCACTGTGGTACAGACAGAACACATTGGTTTTGACCCCTGGAAATTTAGGGTATAGAAGAGAGAAAATATATAAGTGCAACAATCCTAAAAGACGTCTCAAAGCAGTCCTGTGCATGACTCAGAGCTAAATGAATTAGAAGCAGAGTAGTCTGGGTCAAGCTCTGCCACTAAGTAGGTATATGATGTTGAGGAAATCCCTCTCATTTTCTGAAGGAGCTATTTTCTTCATATTTAAAGTGAGAGGGACCTAGGTGTTATAGGTCAGGAGTAGAGCACTGGCCTACCACGCATGGGTTTTACACCCAGCATAAAAAATAAAAAATAATGAAATAAAATGCTGGACTATTATCTCAAAAAGCCTGGAGGATTATAGACCCTCTATAAAGCAATGTCTAATAACAGAGACAGTTAGATCCAGCAGAGCAGTCAATGGGAGCAGGAATACCTGGGTTGCCTACCAATCCCTGGGCTATTACCACCTACTCACTGTCTTTTCTTAGGTTAGGATTAACTCCACTCCCAGAAACAAGTTGTTCTGTATGCATCGTCAGAATCACTTTTCTCTTGTCAAAGTGAGTAGTTTGGATCTCAAATTGAAGCAAATCTAACTTCTAAGATGATTTTACCATTAAGATTTGGATGAAGGGTCAGCCAGTCAGAACCGAGCATGGGGCTTCTGCTGGAAACAGTGGCCCATAGCTGCAGTCTCTCCTGGGTAGTAGGAAAGCCTGGAAATGGTGTTGCCGTTGACAAGAGGAGCCAGGTAGGTACTGGCAGAGAGCTGAGCCAAGATGCTGGTGGGAAAACAGAGCCAGAGCTAGGGTCAAACCACATAGAAGCCAACACATTCACATAGCTGATCCTTGAAGGATAAACTATGCTTTGGACAGGAAAGAGATGAAGGAAGAATAATAAAACAATGGAATCTAGAAATGATGTGCCATGTTTCAATAATGTCTCTTGCTAATTGTTTTACATCTGTTTCACTTTGCTTGGCTGAAAAAATTTGTATTCACTTAATATGGAATATCTGCAGTATGTTAGTACTGATTCTATGTAAGAGCCTGTGCAAGCCTGGGTTTGGTTTCCAGGCACACCATGTTCCTGTTCTCACAGAGCATACACCCAAGCAGAGAGGCTAGAAGGTAGCCCACCAATCCCAGTCAAGGAGGGAAGATGCTTTCCTCCACCCCAGGGTCTGCTGAAGGGAATAAGAGTGTGGAATTACCATCCATAACCATATAGATAAGGAGACTAAAGTATGTGAGCAAAAATATCCTTTGAGAGTTAATTGTTATTATAACTGATAAGCCAGAGAGATAATGCTTTGCCCTTCTTTTATGCATTCCTTTAAGGATTACCCGAGATCACGAAAATGCGGCAGCAGTACAAGCTGCAATTTTACCTAGGTCTGTCGGGTTTCAAGACCTGATTCTCAAATCTCACGTCTTAAATGTAATTTGTGACCAGCAGTGGCAACAGAATCCAGGAGCAGGAGTGGCTACATAATTTGTGTGATCCAGGGTAATTGGCATCTTGTTCAAAGCAGGGGGAAAGTACCACCCAAAATACTGAAATAATAGGATTTTCTTTTCCACAACCTTTCAGCTTGTCATGGTTTTCCCTACTTACTATTTAATGTCATTCTAAATAAAGAACATTTTAAATGACTAGGATGAATTTACCTTCATCCTTTTAACAATGTCAGAGTTTTTTTTTTTAGCTTGGTTTATTTGTTGTTTTGTTTGTTTGCAGTGCTGGGGATCAAACTCATGCATGCTAGGCCAGTGTTCTACCACTGAGCTACACTCCCAGCCCCAAGCAATGCCAGTTTTAAATGCAAACTGTGAACTTTTAAATGGCAATGTGGAATCACTAAAATGACACAATTTGTATCTTGGAACTTGTACACACCTATGTATTTTCTTCCTATAGGACAGTGAAAACAGTGAACAAAGCAAGTATGTATTTGACTAACAATCTCAACCTTTGTGTCTCCTGATGGATGAATAAGGAAGAACTGAAAGTAAAAGACACTTTCCCTTTCCTTCTATGTCATCATTTTTCAGCACAAGTGGCTGGCTAATATAGGGAAGTAACTCAGAAGGGACACATCAGGATTCCTTGGTCACTCACATTTCTTAGAACACCATGCTAAACTCAGCAGACTGTGTTCACATAGGACACTTCAAACACTGTATGGAATGGGGTTGGCGAACTCATACTACACAGCATGACCCCTTGAATCTTGTGCTGGCTGTCTTGTCCCATCAGACTTTATTTACAAACACAAGTTCAAATTTAAAATCTCAGGCTGAGGGTATAGCTCAATGGTAGAGCATGTGCTTAGCATGTCTAGGGTTCTCAGTTCAATCCCCAGCAACCATAAAAACAACAAAGAATTTCAAGAAGATAGCAGTAAGCCAAGCTCAGGGCCCTTTGATGACTGCAAAAGTTGCAGTCCATGAAACTAGGTCTGCCCAGGAACTTTATTAGATGCAGATTCTCAGCCTTCCCCACCCCATGCTAAATGATAATCTGCATTTAGCAAGATCTCCAGGTCAGTCGTTTATGGGTGCACTGAAATTTGGGAAACTCCAGTCTGTATAGACCCCTGAAGACCCATCTCCCAGACTAGATGCCCACCCTACTCTCTGGTAGACCAATGAAAGTGGCTTCTCTGGTCTGCCCCACCCCCTCTCTTCCCTCTTTTGGGCCCTCCCTGCCGCTCCCTAGGATGTTACAAACCAGACTGCCAGCTGGCTTTTCTGAAGCCCTATTTATGAGGCTTTGTTTAGGCCTCAGGTTTCATCTACCTTCCATCCATCCCAGACCTTCGTATATTCACAAATCTCTGTGGCAAGAGAAAAACCACACACACACACACACACACACACACACACACACACACACACAAATCCAATAGCAGCTTTTATTAAAAGGCAGATTGTAAGGGCTGGCCAGAGGCAGAGCACTCCAAAAGATGAAAGATTTGTTAACTTACATGTCATAGCAGAGATCCCTTTATTACTGAGAGTTCACAAAGGAGACTTATTTCCCACCTCTATTGGTTAATTGATTCCATTTATTTCCCTACTTTTGCTAGCTTTAAAATTTTCCAAAGTGGATAATGATTCACTATTCTCTTTTACTTTTGTTTGAAATTTTTATGATAAAAAGTTAGAAAAACAACACTACCAATTTTTAAAATAGGAAAAAGAGGAAAGTAGAATATTTGAGTATCTTTGTCATTTAAAAAGTATCTAAGAATAATAGCTTGAGAAAAAAAATCAAATCCAAATTAGAAACTTTTACCTTTGTTCCCCTTTCAACCTCACATCTCAGCTACAACACAACTGCCTTCAGCTTGTGAGCAAACCTTGCTGCGCCTTTATGTTGTAAGCCAGGATGGTCTTGCAAGATGTGGCTCCCTTCTTTTTCTGCAGATGTGAATTTTTTAAAAAGCAGAAGAGAAGGAGAAAGAGAAAAACGATGAGAAATGGGTTTTGAAAAGACACCTGTTGCTCCTTTCAGGAGATGGTCTTTTCCTCTTCATCCACAAACCACCAGGAAGGAGCCCTCCTAATAGCCAAGTGGGTCAAGAGCCACATCACTCCATAGCTGCTCAGAATCTGTCAATACCTTTCTGACCTATGGACACATCTCCATCTGAAGACCAAGCTTTCATGTCCCCTGAGCAGGACTGGAAATTGCAAACAGATAAGACAGCCTACAGTCGAGGGGTGAGGAAACATCTCAGAGGTAGCGGGGAACATGACCCAGACCTCCTGAAGGTCTTGAGCTTTCTTGCTGTTCTACACTTCTCTTATTCTTCCTCTACCTCCAACCAAGCCCAGAGGAACAAAGAAACAGCCCAGCAATTAGCTGCTTGGAATTGCATTTTTATTGCATTAGCTGAGTGCTGAAGTATTTCCTTATAAGCTGCCCTGGTTGAACAATGATTGCATTCTTTTTTAGATCACCAGCTCAGGACATTTGGTAGCATGAGTTCAATGACATTTTAAATTCATGGGAAACACAAAACTCCCTTTGTGGGCATTGGTTTCAGCTGCTGCCTCAGGTAACAAGAGTTGAGCTATGTTTTCTTTCTTTTCCTTTCCTTGTCCATTGGTTCTCTGGCCAAGGTGCTATCGAGTAGCCTGGTGACCTACAGGCCAAGGGAGAGAGGAGGAGAGGAAAAGCAAGCTAATTCACCTGATGGAGAGTGCGGCAGCTTCATCAGGAGGCAGCTGCATTTCCAAAGCCAGATCAACATCAGGTTCAAAAAGTTAAGGCCTACTTCTGCAGCCCAAGGCTTTGGGATCCAAATGGCATGAGCTGGAACAGGAGAGGGGAATTTTCACTTCCTCTCCTCCATTTCCTCAGAACCCAGATCTAAGCTGGAAATTCCTACTGTCTGTACTAAGAGGTCTTACAGTTAGCCTGGCTTTGTTCAAATCCTGTTTCTGGGGCTGGGGATGTAGCTCAGTAGTAGAGTGCTCTCTTAACAAGTGCCTGGTCCTGAATTCAATTCCAAGAGCCAGTAAGTAGGTAGTAATTAAGTAAATGACATTTAAAAATCCAACAAAACAAAATTCTACTACTGCTGTTGGGCAAATTACCAAGCGTCTCTGATTCTCAGTATCTTCATCTGTAAACTGGGGACAATATTATCACCCATCTTACTGACTTTCAGAGAGAAATCAATGAGAAAACGTATGCAATGGCCTGACAGCCCAGGGTGCATACAATTTAATAAGAAATAGTGGTAGTATTAGTCAGTAGTTATTTTATTTTATTTTTTTATTAAATTCTTTTATTGGTACATTGTAGGTATACAACATAATTATATTTCTCATTGGTAAAACTGTACCTTTACATAAGGCATCTTGGTTCTTATTTTTTCCCCATTCCTAGCCCTCCCTTCATGCCCTCCACCCTTCCCTATTTACAAAGACTTTATTTCCATTTTTTCCATTTCTCAGCATTTTTCCTTTCCCTTCTTTCCTTTCCCCTGTGCCTCCCACTACCACTACCCCTACCCCTTTGGACCTTTTATTCCTATTTTACATTATCGATTATTCATTCTAATCATTGGTACATTTTAGGTATACAATATAATGACATTCATCATTGGAAATTTGCACCTTTACATAGTCTCTCTTGGTTCTTGTTTTTCACCCTTGCCCAGCCCTCCCTTCAGCCCCTCCAGTCCTCCCTGTTTACAAAGATTTTGTTCCTATTTTTCCATTTTCTCATATTAATCCCATTCCCTTCTATCCTTTCCCCTAGCCCTCCCACTTCCTTCCCCTTTGCCCCTTTTCTTCCTATTTCACATTACCTATTATACATTTAGTCCTTATTTACACTTTCAGTTTCTCACACCAGAGAAACTATTCGGTATTTATTCATGTGTGTCCTGTTTATTTCACTTAAGAGTATTGCCTCAATATGCATCCACTTAGCTATAAATGTCTCTAATTTCTCATTTTTTATGGCTGAGTAATACTCCATTTTATTTTAAAAAACCACATTTTCTTTATCCAGTCTCCAGTTGATGGGCATTTGGGCTGTTTCCAAGTTTGAGCTATTACAAACTGTGCTGCTATGAACATGGGTGCACATATATCACTGTGGTATGATTATTTTAATTCGTTGGGGAAGATCCCCAGCAGTGGAATAGCAGGGTCAAATGGGACTTCCAGTCCTAGTCCTTTGAGGTATCTCCATACTGATTTCCACAGTGGTTGTACCAGTCTACACTCCCACCAGCAGTGGAGCAGGGTTCCTCTTTCCCCACAGCCCCACCAGCACTTCTTATTGGTTGATTTCATGATAGCAGCCATTCTTTCTGGAGTGAGGTGGAATCTCAGCATTGTTTTCATTTGCATCTCTCAAATGACCAGTGATGTTGAACATTTTTTCATGTATTTATTTGCTATTTCTACTTCTTTGTGTGAGAAATGTCTGTTCATTTCAGATGCCCATTTTTGGATTGGGTCTTTAAATTTGGGAGGTCTGATCTTTTTAAGTTCTTTATAGATTCGAGGTAGTAGACCTTTGTCTGAAGAAGAGCAGGTGAAGATTTTTTCCCACATTGTGGGTTGTCTCTTCACACTGCTGGTGGTTTCTCTTGCTGTGCAGAAGCCTTTTAATAAGAAGAGATCCCACTTGTTGATTGTTTGTGCTAGTTCATGGGCAACTGAGGTTTTGTTCATAAAATCTTTTCCTACACCGCTGTCTTCAAGGGTTCTACCTAACCTCTGTTCCAACTGGTTCAGACTTTCTATTTTAATATTTAGATCTTTAATCCATTTCAATTTTAGTTTAGTGCATGGTGAGAGATATAGGTCTAGTTTTAATCTTTGGCAAGTTGAAACCCAATTTTTCCAGCACCATTTATTAAAGAGGCTATCTTTCCTCCAGTGAGGGTGTTTGGCTCCTTTATTGAAGATGAAATGGCTGAGTGTGTCTGGCATTGTTTCTGTATCTTCTAATCTGTTCCACTGGTCCTCAGGTCTGCTTCTTTGCCAGTACCATGCTGTTTTTATCGCAGTAGCTTTGTAGTACAGTTGCAAGTTGGGGATTGTAACACTCCCTGCCATGTCTCTGTTACCTAGAATTGCTTTTGCTATTTTGGGTCTCTTCTTGTTCCAAATGAATTTTTGGATTGTTTTCTCAAGGTCCATGAACTATGCTGCTGGGATCTCAATTGGAATTGCATTACATCTATATAACAGCTTTGGAAGTATGGCCATTTTCACTATATTAATCCTTCCTACCCAGGAGCAGGGGATGTCTGTCCATTTTCTGCTATCATCTTCAATCTCTCTTTTCAGAGTGCCATAGTTTTCAGAGAAGAGGTCTTTGATTTCTTTCATTAGGTTCATTTCTAGGTATTTCAGTTTTTTGGTTGCTATTGTAAAAGGAATTATTTGCCTTATTTCTCTCCCGGTGAGTCTGTCATTTGTGTAGAGGAAAGCTATTGATGTTTGTGTGTTGACCTTGTAACCAGCTACTTGACTGAATTTGGTTATTAAGTCAAGAAGACTTTTGGTGGAGTTCTTGGGGTCTTCTATATAGAGTATCATGTCATCTGCAAATAATGACAATTTGACTTCTTCATTTCCTGTCTTTATTCCTTTTATTTCTTTCTCTTGTCTAATTGCCGTGGCTAATGTTTCCAAAACTATATTGAACAAGAGTGGTGATAGTGGACATCCTTGTCTTGTTCCTGATTTCAGTGTGAAGGATTTCAGTTTTTGACCATTTAGTATGTTATTGGCTGTTGGTTTTTCATAGATGGCTTCTATCAGTTTGAGGTAGAGACCATCTATTCCAATTTTTTGAAGGGATTTTATCATAAATGCATGTTGGATTTTGTCAAATGCTTTTTCTGCATCTATGGAGATAATCATATGGTTTTTGTCCTTGGCTCTATTGATATAGTGTATTACATTGATTGATTTGCATATATTGAACCATCCCTGCATCCCTGGGATGAATCCCACTTGATCAGGGTGTATGATCTTCTTGATGATCTTCTGCATTCTGTTTGCCATTATCTTATTAAGGATTTTTGCATCTTTGTTCATTAGTGAGATTGGCCTATAGTTTTCCTTTTCAGTTGGATCTTTCTCTGCTTTGGGGATCAAGGTGATGCTTGCTTCCAGGAATGAATTTGGGAGTATTGCTTCCCTTTCAATTTCATTGAAGAGTTTAAACAGTAGTGGCAACAGTTCCTCTCTAAATGTCTTGTAGAATTCAGCAGTGAAGCCATCAGGGCCCGGGCTTTTCTTAGTTGATAAGTTTTTAATTACCTTTTCAATTTCATTGGTTGATATTGGATTGTTCAGAATTTTGAGGTCTTCTTCATTCAACTTTGGTAATTCATATGTATCTAGGAATCTGTCCATTTCTTCTGTGTTGTCCATCTTATTGGCATATAGGTTCTGGAAGTAGGTATTGATGATCCTCTGAATTTCTGCTGGGTCTGTTGTAATTTCACCCTTTTCATTTCTAATTGCCTGGATTTGGGCCTTTTCTTTCCTTTTTCTGATAAGGTTGGCCAAAGGTTTGTCAATTTTGTTGATTCTTTCAAAGAACCAACTCTTGGCTTCATTGATTTTTTTTTGTATCATTCTCTTAGTCTCCATTGCATTGATTTCTCCTCTGATCTTTATAATTTTCCCCCCTTGTATGAGCTTTGGGGTTGTCCTGCTCTTCTTTTTCTAGAAGCTTGAGGTTCAGCATCAGGTTGTTTAATTGGGCTCGTTCTGTTTTCCTAATGTGTGTATTCACTATGAATTTCCCTCATAAGACTGCTTTCATTGTGTTCCATAGATTCTGATATGTTGTATTGTCATTGTCATTTAATTGAAGGACCTGTCTGATTTCTTCTTTAATTTCCTCTGTGACCCATTGGTTATTCAGAAGTGTATTGTTTGAGTTCCACGTTTTTATGAAATTTTTTGAGTTTCTTTTACTATGGATCTCCAATTTCATCACACTATGGTCTGATAATATACAGGGGATAACTTCAATTCCTTTGCACTTACTTAAACATGTTCTATGTGTGAGTATGTGGTCTATTTTGGAGAATGACTCATGTGCAGCTGAGAAGAATGTGTATTCTGATTTTGTGGGGTGGAAGACTCTGTAAACATCTGTTAAATTCATTTGTTCAAGTGTTTGATTGAGTTTTAGTATTTCATTACTTATTTTTTGTCTAGTTGATCTATCTATTTTTGACAGTGGGGTGTTGAGGTCCCCCACTATAATTGTATTAGTGCATATATGACTTTTCAAGTCTGTTAGCATTTGTTTTATATAGTTGGGAGCACTAGTGTTTGGTGCATAGATATTTATGATTGTCATCTCTTCCTCTTGGATTCTTCCCTTTACAAGGATGTAGTGTCCTTCTTCGTCTCTCTTAATCAGTGTTGGTTTGAAATCTCCTTGATCTGCCAAGAAGATAGCTACTCCTGCTTTTTTGGGGGTTCCTGTTGCATGGAGTATTGTATTCTACCCTTTAACTTTCAGTCTATGAGTTTCCTTTTGAATTAAGTGCGTTTCTTGTAGGCAGCATATTGTTGGATTTTGCTTCTTGATCCATTCTGTCAGTCTTGTTGGGTTCTCCCCCTTTACATTTAATTTCTTTGTCATGCCAGATGGGTTCATTCTGCTTTGCTTCCTGGGGTTGTGATCCTCAATGTCTGTTCCTAGGATATTGTGTCAAATTCTTTGGAGTGCTGGTTTGGTATTCACGAAGTTCCTAAGGTGCTCTTTGTCATGAAAGTATCTTATTTCTCCATCCATTTTGAAAGATAGTTTTGCAGGGTACATCAATCTGGGTTGGAGGCTGTTTTCTTTTAGGGCTTGGAATATGTCACTCCAAGCTCTTCTTGCCTTGATGGTTTGTGTTGAGAAGTCTGCTGTGATTCTGATGGGCTTTCCTTTGTATGTGATTTGTTTCTTTTCTCTGACTGCTTGGAGAACTTTGTTCTTCTGTTGTGTTTCTGGAATCTTAACAATTATATGCCTATGTGTAGATATTTTTTGATCAAGGCTATTTGGAGTCCTATATGCCTCACTTATCTGTATGTCAAGCTCTTTTCCCCTCCTTGGGAAGTTTTCTGCCATTATTTCTGTGAAGAGATTTTTTATGTCATCTCCACTCTCTCCTGTTTCTTCATTGAGCCCAATCAGTCTTATGTTATTCTTCTTTGCATCATCTAGCAGCTGCTGGATTGATTTCTCATGTTCCCTTATAATTTTGAAGCAATTTTTCTTTTCCTGGTCACTAATTGCAATCTTATCTTCTATATCTGAAATTCTGTCCTCACATTGGCTCTTTCTGCTGTGTAGACTTTCAATGGACTTTTTCATGTCCTGGAAATCTATTTGCATCTGTTTTTTGGATTCCATTTGTTTCTTATGTTGGGATTCCATCATGTTCCTGAGCTCCTCTCTAGATTTATTAATCATGTCTTGCACTAGGGCACAATTTCTCCTGTTATCTGAGAAATTATTTCTGATTTCACTTTTTCCAGATCCCCTTTTGTTGCCAGTTCAGTGGGTCCAGGTGGTTGAGTATCAGAGTGTTCCATCTCATTTCCCTTTGGGGTTGCTGTAGGTGATCTGGAAGTCTGGTTTTGAGACTTATTTACGTGTTTTCTCATTTCAACTGGGGCAGGGTGCTGTTAGCGCCTGCACAGATTACCTCCTCTGAGCTGGGAGAGGTGGGACAGGGGCCGGGAGCAGCGGTAGGGATGGTGATCCAAAAGCCCTTTCCTGTGGGCTGAGAGCAGCAGGAGGGATGGTGGCTGGGAAGCCCCTTCCTCTGGACCAGGAGCAGCAGGATGGTGGCTCAGAAGCCCCTACCTCTGGGCCAGGAGCAGCAGGACAGAAATTGGCCCAAAAGCCCTTTCCTCTGGACTGGGAGCAGCAGGAGGGATGGTGACTGGGAAGCCCCTTCCTCTGGACCAGGAGCAGTGGGACGGTGGCTCAGAAACTCTTACCTCTGGGCCGGGAGCAGCGGGACTCAGTACCTTGGTCTGGTGGTCTGATGTCCTCTGCGTCTTCGTAGTGTGGGACCAGGTGGCTGCCTGTCTGCAGCGGGGTGATTCAGCATCTTCCACATGACTGGGGACCTCAGTAGGGTGTGGGCAGACCTGCCTGTCTGCAGCAGGCTGATTCGGCATGTTCTGTGAGACTCAGGACCTCGGTAGGGCATGGGCAGACCTGCCTGTCTGCAGCTGGGTGATTCAGCATGTTCCTAGGGACTCAGGACCTCGGTAGGGCGTGGGCAGACCTGCCTGTCTGCAGTGGGGTGATTCGGCATCCAGTAGTTATTGTTTTAACTAGAAATCCAGCCTCTTATATTTCCAAAGAACATATGAAAGGGTCATGAGTGAGGTGAGGAAGCCCCAGCTGCCTGTTTCCTGCAGAATCCACGGGTTTGGTGAGTAAGCTACAGCATTTGATTCACACTATCACCATTAATGAACAACATCTCTTCTTTCTTCTTGCCAGTTTTCTCACCCTCTTCTGGTCATCTCTGTCTCTTTCTTTTCTCCTTTTCTCCCCAAAGGTCCCATCAACTTCAGTCTTTCCTTACAGATCAAGTTTAGAAAAGTGGTCTCATGCTGCTGAGTCCCATCTGCCTCTCCAAGGCATGCAGAACACTGCTTCAGGTGCTCCTAAAGCCAATATTCCACATTCCTGTGAAAGCTCACATCCACAATTACTCGCTTCTCCTTTGACCATTCTACACTTGAAAGCAAGTTTTAAATTTTCTCTCTGAAGTTGCTATACTTTTGGTCTATGAAATAAACAGGCAATAGATTAACAGAGGGAATGTCCATAAATGTACTAATGTGCAGAAATACAGGTACCGTACATACACTGAGTATGAGACTTGAAGAAGGAGCCAGATAGCTGAAGTTTAAGTAACATTTTGAGCTAAGATAAAAGATGGATTTAAGGCAGCTGGGGAAAGAGGGGAGGTAGTGATACAGGTGTTGGAAGGGCCAAAAGAGGAAAATGTATATAACAAAGCATCCTATTATGCAGATAAAGTCTTCCAGATAGCCAGGCATAGTGGCACATACTAGTAATCCCAGCACAGCTGCCTACTACTTGTGTATATTTCTTCTTACAAGAAGATACCTTTTCAGAGCCCTTCCTGTGTCTGTATCACCTCTCAATAGCCACCTGGAAATACACTAATATAAAATATGGGTGGCCTATTTTATCACCCTCACTCCAAACTCCTGGTTGATCTTGGATCACATGCCTGCCACTAGAAGTATAGCAAGGTAGGAGAAACAAGCAGGAATTCTCCAGGACTTTTGGCGTCCTTAGTAGAAGACAGAACTTGTTTTTATAATCTCACCAGACAACATGATCCATGGAGGTAGTATTCTCAAAAAAAGTCAGAAAGGAAGAATAGGTATTAGGATCAGGGTGGAGCAAAAGGAGAAACTAATCCAGCACTATTGAGAAAATAAAATTTCTCTTTTCATCTTTTTCATTCACATATTTATTCATTCATCTTGTATTCATCTTTGAGTATTAAGACAAATGGAAATGCAAACCTCCCCTGAACATGATGATATTTATACTTTTTCATGTTCAAATGTTCATTACAATCTTTTTCAGTAAGTTCAGTAATATAGGATCCTGTCAGAAAGTAGAGTGGACCACAATAGCTAAATTGAATCTGTCTTCAAGGTCAACCCAGTCTTCAAGAAGACCAAATCAGGCAGACTGCAAGAGCCCAAAGACTACGACCCACCCCTGTCATTCTCAACCTTGGGTAATTTTGCTTCTTTGGGAGATATTAGCAAATCGGGAACCATTTGGTGTTGTCACAACTGGAGATTAGAGGGCTCACTACTGGCATTTGCTTGGCAGAGATGAGGATGCTGCTTAAAATTCTACAATGCATAGGACAGCCTCTCCCCACCACCCAGCCCGCTGCAGTATAGAATTATCCTGCCCAAAATTCCCTTAGTGAAAAGGTTGTGAAATCCTTAGCAGATGGACAGAGGCCTTTTAGTCCAATAATCTTGATGCCTTTCATTGAGTCTGAGAACTTTTTCTTAATATATGCTGACTCTTGTGGCTACAATCTAGTCTTGTTCCACCAGTCTGTAATTCAAGCACCAGCTTTTCCACTATGGAAGTCTGTGGATCCCTGGGAATCATTGAATAAGATCCTTTCTCTTTCCATTCTCAAACAATGAAGGGGCTTATAACCAAGATCATCCACTCTGAATATTCCATGGGACTTTAAATGTTGAACTAAATGTTTTAATGTAGAAGAAATGGAGTTTTCTAGAAGCAAAGTCAAGACTGATGGGAAATTCTTGCTTCTGAGATCACCTTTAGCTGCATCATCAGTTCTAAATCTAATTCTCTGGCTCTTCTTGGATCTTCTCAGCTGCACCATATTGTTCTTCCAATAAATTTTCTTTTGGCTTCTTTAGATGGTTGTCTTATTTGGTCTGCAACAAAGACATCCTGATACAGAAAATCTTTAAATCCCTTTAGCAATTTCTAAACTACACAATATGACCACACCATCCCATCCCACCACTCCAAGAAACACAGGATCCCCCAAATATCCTGGCTCATACTCTACTTCTCTAGGATCTACTGTTTGATTACTTGATCAATCAAGTGATCAAGAATTTGAAACCCACATAAATTGAACAACGCCAGCTCAAGGAAAAGTCAAAGCAGAGAAGAGGGACCAATATTTGCTAAGTATCTACATGTGTTCCAGATACAATGTTAAGGTCTTTATATTTAGAATCTCATCTCAGCTTTATGACTGTACTAAAGGTTGGTGTTAGCACTTCATTTTACATTAGAGAGAAATGAGGATTAGGCAAGTCAACTAGCTTTCATCACATCATGTTTCAAGCAGTTCTTATAGCTGGGATTTAAATAAGATATTTTACCAAAGTCCATCTTTTTAAAATCTCTATCTGTGGTTTGACAATCTAGTCCATGGGCCATAATAGGTGTCTTCTGCCATCTATTTTTTGTAAATTAGGTTTTACTCTAACAGTCACACCCATTCTTCTGCTCTGTAAAACAGAGAAGTATTTGCAATTGAAACAAGCCCTAGAGAGCCTAAAATATAACTATCTCCCATTTCTAGAAAGAGTTTGCTAACCACTTGTGCTGTGTTTGGATCACAGGTTTGGAGTGTCCAATCCATGATCTGTTGGCTCTGTTGACTTGGGTCTGGTAAGGCAGTGAAACTGGAAGTACCTGGCAAATCTTTTTTAAAAAGGGCAAATCTGGTGGGAAATTTTTGCTGAAAACTGAAGAAATGGCTTTATTTCACAGATTTGCCATTGAATCACTTAGATTTTTTATGAAGTTCCCTCTTGCGTAGTCTCAAATCATACTTACGAGTAGCCTTTTAAACTGCTGTTTATAGGCATGGCCCATTCAGATAGGCCTTGGTTGGTTCCTGAGCTTAAGGTCATTGGAGGCTGCTACTTATGCTCCGGACTATGAGCACTGATTTCAGGTGTCTTGTCTTCATATACTTTCTGACTCTCAATTTGTAAAAAGTGCAAAAAATTAATAAATGATTTACTGACCATTAATACCAACACAATTGTATACAACAATTGCCAAAGACAGCCAGTTCCAATTATCTACAGCTGGGTTTGGTGTTGATGATCAAATGTTCCTCACTAGTATAACTTTGACATAGAAAAGGTGAGGAATTTTCTGTTTCTGGATGGAACCATGGGCCCCCTTTCTTTCTACCTAGTTCCATATCATCCTCCAATCTCTCTGTGGCCCTGACTGTGTGCACAGGTTAATTGTGTCTTTGAATTAGAACCAATGCAGTGTCCAGCATGGTGGTACAGGCTTGTAATGTCAGCTACTCAAAAGGCTGGAGGATCACAAGTTTGAGGCCAGACAGGGAAAACCTAGCAAGACCATGCCTCAAAATAAAATTTTCAATGAAATGCCTGGAGATGTAGCTCAGTGGTAGAGCATTTGCTTAGCATGAGCGAGGTCCTGAGTTCAATCCTCTGAGGAAAGAAAGAAAGAAAGAAAGAAAGAAAGAAAGAAAGAAAGAAAGAAAGAGAAAAGAAAAAGAAGAGAAAAAGAGAAAGAAGAGAGAAAGAGATTACTAACTCAGCATGAGTTGCAACAATACATGCATATGTATGATGATGGGAAGGAAAACCACTTCTTACCTCCATAATTCCAGTGACTCACTATCTGATAGTGATTTTATCTTCTAAATTGCTTTCAAGAATGACCTCTTTCCTCCTTCCCTATCATCACTGCTCAGGTAGTAACCTCTTCTTGCCATCTCTTATCACCTTAACAGCCTAAGTTTCCCTGCCCCAGTCTCATCTGTTCAAGTCCATCACCCAAACTGTTTGCAGAAAATTCCAGCTACATTCAAGTGGGCTCTATGTCCCTCCTTGCCTGAAACCTTGCAGAGACACCTAGTCCTCTTTATAGATGCCACAAATTCAAGTACTATACCAGAGCAGAGGCAATAAATATTAACCAACAGGGAGTGTGGGGCCTGAGGTGAGCTGGAGAGCTCAGGCTCTGATTAAATGCCTTTAGGTTGTATTCAAACTCTGTGCCAGCCTTCAAAGCAACCTCTACAGCCTGAGAGCAGTCCATGAGCAAGAACTTGGCCACCTTAGCGAACTGCCAGTGTATCCATCTGCCTCATGTCTCCTTGATTCATGGCCTCTGCTCTTACTCCTCCTCCATGCCCATCTCCTGTGGTTTCTTAAAATCTCAGGAAGCTCTTCTGGACCATCACCATACCCTTAAGAAACAAATATTTATCTTCTGTGCTTTTATCCTTGTCTTTATCATTGCATTGACAGCCTTATTTTAAAATTATATATTTACTGGGGTTTCTCCTGGGAATATTAAGTTCTTTGGAAACAGAGACATCGTGGTATTTGTTCATGAGACTCTATGCCTATGTCCATAATAATCATTCACTAAATATTTGCTGTACCAGGCCCTAATTTGACAGTTCACAAGTGCTCTGTCTGAAATTGAGCAATCATTTGTTTGCTAGGGATTATTCAACAATACTTTGTGACCCAATTGTTCTTTCAAGATGGAAACAACATACTTTCCTCAAAAGTTTGTTTTTTTGTGAATGAAATGAAATAAAACGAGATGAATAAATAGCAAATCTGGCATTTAATTGAAATTCAGAAAATACACTATTTTAGTGGAGTGTATCAGAAGTCAGAAATAGATTTAGGCAGAGAAGCTCAGCCAGTCCCAGCACCCAGAAGGAAGCTCCCCCCTCCATCCCAGGCTCCTAGGGCAGAGAAAGTGAGCCAAGTGGGCACCAGAATCACGCCCCCCCCCCGCGAAAATGAGAAGACACATAAACAAGCCTCAAAAACAGACTTCCAGATCACCTACAGCAACCCCAAAGGGAAACAAGATGGAACACTCAGATACTCAACCACCTGGACTCTCTGAACTGGCAACAAAAGAGGATCTGGGAAAAATGAAATCAGAAATAATTACTCAGATAACAGCAAAGATTTTGCTCATGGTGCAAGACATGATTAATAAATCAAGAGAGGACACAGATAAAAAAATAGAGGATCTGAGGAACATGATGGAATCCTAACATAGGAAACAAATGGAATCCATAAAAGAGATACAAACAGATTTCCAAGAGATTAAAAATTCCATCGAAACTCTACACAGCAGAATGAACCAATGTGAGGATAGAATTTCACATATAGAAGATAAGATTGCAATTAGTGACCAGGAAAAGAAAAATTGCTTTAAAATTGTAAGGGAACATGAGAAATCAATCCAGCAGCTGCTAGACGATGCAAAGAAGAATAACATAAGACTGACTGGAGTCAATGAAGAAAGAGGAGAGAGTGCAGATGACATAAAAAAAACTCTTCACAGAAGTGATGGCAGAAAACTTCCCAAGGAGTGGAAAAGAACTTGACATACAGATAAGTGAGGCATATAGGACTCCAGGTAGCCTTAATCAAAAAAAACTACACATAGGCATATAATAGTTAGGATTCCAGAAATCCAACAGAACAAAATTCTACAAGCAGTGAGAGAAAAGAAACAAATCACATACAAAGGAAAGCCCATCAGAATCACAGCAGACTTCTCAATGCAAACCCTCAAGGCAAGAAGAGCTTGGAGTGATGTATTTCAAGGCCTAAAGGAAAACAGCCTCCAACCCAGATTGATGTACCCTGAAAAACTATCTTTCAAAAGTGATGGAGAAATAAGATACTTTCATGATAAAGAGCACCTCAGGAACTTCATGGATATCAAACCAGCACTCCAAAAAATTTTAGACAATACCCTAGGAAAAGACAATGAGGATCACAACTCCAGGAAACCCAGCAGAATGAATCCATTGGGCGTGACAAATTAAGCACATAGGGAGAGAATCTAACAAAAAGAAAAAGTCATGACAAGGCTTTTAAAACTTTGAACTTCATCTCCCTAATGAGTGTATAATTCAATCTTGTTATTGTACTGACTAGTATTTTTCCGATTCTAGAGTTGCACACCATTCTTTGTGCTTCACTGGCTATTTATCATCTTCTTATGTCTACATTTTAATTGGGTTGTCTATTAATGAGCTGTAAGAGTTCTTTATATATTCTGGTCATAGGTTATATGCATTGTAAATATGGTCTGTTTAAGGACTACTTTTCATTTTAATGATGTCATTTAAAGTTCTAAATTTTGATGGAATCTCATTTATCAATTTTTTTCTTTTATACATCATGTTTTTTGTATCCTAGGTAGTTCTTGCCTACCCTGAATTCATAAATATTTTCCCTTATACTTTCTTCTTAAAGTTTTATACTTTTAGGCTTCTTATTTAGGTTCATAGATCGCTTCAAGTTATTTTTATGTATGGAAATAAAGGGTTGAGGTTAATTTTTTTATATACGGATACCAGGCATTGTAGTGCCATTTGCTGAAGACACTATCTCTTCCTCGGCTCTTGGATTGAGTTTATATTCTATAAAATGCTAATGTTAAATAATCTCTCAAAACTCAGTGGACCATATATGTGTGGTTCTATTTCTAGATTCTCTGTTTTATTCAAATGATCTATATGTCTTTCCTTACACCAACACTGCCTTGATTACTGTAGCTTTAGAAGAAGTCTTAAAATTAGGTACTAAACATCTTACAACACGGTTTTTGTTTTTGTTTTTGTTTTTAACTTTTCTAGGTCCTTTGTACTCCTACATAACTTTTAAATTTCAATATCCAATTGTTCATTTATAGCAAGTATACACAGACCTGAAATTTTATATATACCTTGTGTTTTCTAATCCTGCTAAATTCAAGTACAACTTCTAGGGGCTCCTACAGATTTCTTAGTATTTTCTCTGTAGATGATCATTTCATCTCTATATAAAGATTTTACTTCTGCAGTGCCAATCCTATCCTAGTTGTGTCATTTTATTGCCAGACTATTTTGGTTGGGCCTAGGTTTCAAAGTTTAATGGACAGATAAAGAGTAAGCATATCTGCCCTTGTTCCCCACCTTAAGGAGAAAGCATTGTATCTTCTCCATTCATATAAGGGCTTCTCGCTGAAGTGTGGAGTACATGTCTTTAATCTGTTGAGAAGTTTCTGTTCTACTTCTAGTCTCCTGATAGCTCTTACCATGAACAGCTGTAGAATTTAGTCCAATACTTTTTCTCCAACTAGTGACAGGATCCTATGGCTTTTTCCTTTCCTCTGTTAAAATGATGACTTTTGGGGGTGGATCTTCCAATGCTGAACCAACACTGCCATCCCTATAGCAAAACCACTTTCTACATCCTGCCAGATCTGACTTCCAATAGTTTGTTTTGTTAAACAAATTTCTATCTATGTTCATACTTTTTTCTTCTATTTTCTTTATCCAGTTTTAGGATTAGCACAATGTTGATTTCCTAAAATGAGGGGAGAAGTGTTCCTTCTTTTTTCTGCTTTAATTGTTTGATATAATTGATTAGTTAAGTGTTTATGAGCCTGCTGTTGTCATATAGGTAGGTTTTCAAGCTAGGAATATACTTTCTTTAATACCAAAAAAAAAAAGAGTTAGTTTCATTAATTTGTCTTCCAAGGTACTTCTTAGAAATTGTCAAATTTATTTCAAAACAGATTTTTGAAATATGCTTTCTATATCCTTTTAAATTCTGTAAAATCTGTGGTAATGTCTCCTAGATCTTAATATTGTAATTTAAAAAATGTATAACTGATATTGTATAACAGGAAGAAAAGGTCTAAAAGAGCAGGGGAATTGGGAGGGGTAGGGGAAGGGAAAAAAGGGAAAGGAAAAAATATGAGAAGAGGAAAAAAATGGAAACAAGGTCTTTGCAAATGTGGAAGGGTGGGCAAGGGAAGGGGAAAAAAAATAAGAACCAAGAGACTCATGTAATGGTAGAAGATCCCAATGATGAATGTAACTGTATTTTTACCTAAAATGTACCAATAAACTTAATGGGGGTGGGGGGAAGAAATGGCTTTAAATGCAACCTTGAAAGTACAGGTTGCCTCTGCCCATACCACTGCTGTAATTATTTTGGCTTTTCTTTTCTATTGCTGCAGTGTCAATGTGGTTCTGGAAACATTTTCTGCAAAAGTTTCTTGCTACAAACCTTCCTTGGCCCATGATGAAAGCACTCCATCAGTTTCCTGGACTAGGTGGTTACTGGAAAAAATCTCTTTCTCTCTGGCTCTCCATAGCTGTCCTTCATGATGGCAAACAAAGTGAAAACTGTACACAAAACTAAGCCTTGGTGTTCAGAATAAAGGCTATCTTCAGGGAACCCTGACTGTGGGGGCATATAGAAGCTTGTATATTGGAAATGCTTGTTACCTTGATCTGACTGGTGTCTACACAGGTGTGTACATCTGCCATCATTCACACAGTGTGATGGGTTGACTTGTGACCCCCAAGGAGAGGTTGAAGAAGTCCTAACCTCCAGTACCTGCGATGTGAACTTATTTGGAAATAGTTGTAATCAAATCCAGATGCAATCAAATAATGATGATTTGATGTAATCAAATAACGATAAGGTCATTGGGGTGAATCTTAGTGCAATAGGACTGCTGTTCTAGTAAAAAGGAAATTTGATCATAGACGCACAAATGGGAAGATACCGTGCAAAATCAGAGGCACAGACTTAAGGGAGGACCAATAATGCGAGTTATCAACAGAAGCTAGGAGGAGGCATGGAAAGATTCTACCCAGAGTTCCAGGGGAGTGTGGCTCTACTCCCACCTCAAGTTTGGACTTCTAGCTTCCAAAACTGTGATAGAATAATTTGTTTTGTTTGTTTATTTGTTTTTTGGGGGTTTTTTTGGTACCTGAGATCGAACTCGGGTCCTTGCACTTGCAGGGCAGGTGGCGGAACCACTGAGCTAAATCCCCGGCCCCTTGTTTATTTTTAAGCCACCCCATTTATGATACTTTGTTAGGACAGTCCTAGTGAATGAACATAAAACTTGCTACTTGGAAGTGAGACATAATAAATACCTAAAATATGGGAGTGGTTTAGAACTGGGTAATGGGTAGAGGCTGGAAGGGTTTCCAAGAACTCAGTAGTAAAAGCCTAAACTGCTCTGAAGAGAGGATGGTAAAAATATTAAAGGCTATTCTACTGAGAAGTCAGGGAAATGTGAGAACCAAAGAGAAAGCTGTACATCTATCATTTAAGAAAAGAATATATCATCGTGAACAGAATGTTGCTAAAATAAGGATAATAAAGATGTGTCTGGTAAGTCTCAGATGGAAATGAAAAACACATTATTAGACACTGGAGGAAAAGCAATCTTTGTTATAAAGTGGAAGAAAACTTGACTGAATTATATTCTATTGTTTTGTGGAAAGTAGAATTTAAAAGTAATGGAATTGGATATTTAGCTGAGATGATTTCCTAGCAAAGTCTGGAAGGTACAGCCTGTCCAGATAACCTGTTCTGAAAGCAAGGCCAAAGGTGTGCCTGAGCAACTGTTTAGTGACGAGATTAGGTGTGTGATTTATGAATCCAATCAGTCATCTCAGCACAAGACAGGAATAGAGATGCAGTGATCAGGAGAGATCTGTGGAGGACCCTCTCACCTCATTACTTGGACTCCTGGATCACACGGGAGACACACGAGGCTTCTGAGAATGTTCCACCAGTGGAATGCCGCCAGCCTGGACCAACAGGAACTGAGGCAAGATGAAGTAGGAATGAGTGAGGGCACAGTCACCTTTGATGACTGAGGAAGCATAGCCACTACTCTATGGAGCCAAATGAATAGAGTATCATGCCAAGGAATCAATTTCAGTTGGTGAAATTTTCCCTCCTGGGTTGTGAACTTGCTTCAAGTGAAGGTCTTGTTTATGCCTCCCAATGTTTCTGGTTCTGTTAGCTTCCCATTTTAGAGCTCAGCCTGAATGCAATGTTTATGCCCTGGCTTTTTACTCAGTAACTCAGTTTGGAGTAAAAAACCAAGATGAGGGCAAGCTGTACACCCTCCCGGTATCTTATTTTGAAGTTTGGGTGCTCACATAGATCCTCATTTTTGGCAGCATAGCACCTTAGCTATGATTCTCTTAGCTAGAGAAAAGCCAGGAAGCCTATTGTGCTCCAGGTAGATCAGATGCTTTTAAGAGCTACCTTGAAGACACTTCTCACCTACCTAAAAACCCTGTTTCTTTGTGTCTTTCCAGATCTCTTCTGACATCCAAAGCTTGTGTAATGTTTTGGGAGGCCATAGAGACTTTCCCAGCAGATCTCTTCCCGGTCTCTTCCCCACAAGCCCAACATTCTCCCATTAGGTTGTTGGTGCTTCCTGAAAATCTTTTTCCTGTAACTGGTCTAAGATACTATGCTACAGGGAGAAAGATCCAAATTCCTCACAAATGCATGAGATCCTGCAGCTCAGCTTAGTTCACCGATGAGAGGTGCTGGGCCATGTGGAGGTGCTAAAAGAGAGGTACAAAAATGATCTGTGTGTGTGTGTGTGTGTGTGTGTGTGTGTATGTGTGTATCAGGGGTGACTTAAAGCACAAAAAAGCACACTTTACAGCTTTACCAGACATCTCTCCTTTCTCCTGCCTACTCCTGGTCCCACACAGTCCCAGGTATTTTTGCTTTCAGAATATGCAGAGGGCTTGATTGTTGCTATTCATTTCTGATGATGGCAAGAAGGAAGAGACCTTAGCAGGAAAAGAGACTATGGAGATCATAGAAGAGGCTCCCTCTTTAGGTGAAGTCACTGGGAGTATTTCTCTAGGAGATCATCACACTCTTATGGCATGATAAGCCTCTTTCATGAAGAGACCTGGGCCTCTTCCAGCCTCATTCCTGGATACTTTTCCCCATATCCCACGCT
Source organism: Heterocephalus glaber (assembly GCF_053883595.1). Lineage (NCBI taxonomy): Eukaryota > Metazoa > Chordata > Mammalia > Rodentia > Bathyergidae > Heterocephalus > Heterocephalus glaber. The sequence continues at coordinate 59,740,370 of NW_028258317.1, read as the reverse complement.
GCAGCCCTGAAATTATTTTTGATTTCCTGAAAATCCTGCTTCCTCTGCGGGATGCCCTCTCTTCTGCTATAGGCAGCTGGCCCTTTTCTGTTTCCTCTTGCTCCTCTCCTAGCCTGCTTGTTTAGGGTTACTCTGGGCTTCCTTAACATGCTGTGCAGACTCTATTCACTGCACAACAAATGTCCCTCTTATCTGACGCCTCCCTTACTGGGACCTGGTTTAAGCACAGATAGGCAGGCATCTTTTTTGCATATTAGTATTATTTTTATGGAACAATATGCATCTATGCACAAAGCAAGGCATGAAAAACAACCATACGTAGGTTGTTACCTTGTTATAAATAAAATAATAATAACCTGATTAAAATGAGCAAAAGACTTGAACAGACATTTCTCCAAAAAACACACTCAAATGGCCAAAAAGTATTTGAAAAGATGCTCAATATTATTAATCATCAGAGAAATGCAAATCAGTACCACAACGAGAGATTTCTTCGTATCTGTTAGGATGGCTGTAATTAAAAGCCAGTAGTAACCAATGTCTGTGAGAATGCAGAGAAATAAACCCCTTGTACCCTCTTGGTGGGAACTTAAAATGGAGCAGCCACTATGGAAAGCAGTGCAAGGTTTCCTCAAAATAAAAAATAATAGAGCTATCATGTGATTTAGTAATCTCACTTCTGGACATTTATCTGAAAGAACTGAAATCAGGATCTGAAAGTGATATTTGCACTCCATGTTCATTGCAGTATTTTTTTGGTAGTAGCCAAGCTATGTAAAGCTATGTAAATGCCCATCAAGGGACAAATGGAAAAAGAAAATGTACTATGTACATAAATAGAGTATATTCAGCTCTAAAAAGGAAGGGTACCTTACCATTTAGAACAACATGGATGGACTCAAAAGACATTATGCTAAGTAAAACAAGCAAGTCACACAGAAGGACAAATATTGCCTGACTCCTCTTCCATGAGGCACCTACAGTAGTCAGAGGTATTGAAGTGGACCACAGAATGGTGGTAACAAGGGATGGGGGAAAGCAATATAGGGAGCTATTGTTCAGTGGGGATAAAGTTAGTTATGAAAGAGTAAGTTCCCGAGTTCTGCCGTACAACACTGTGCCCATAGGTAATAATACGTACATACGTGCTAAATACCAAACTGTCTACATTAGTTATGAACAGCTTTTTGTATACCAATTATACCTCAGTAAAGTTGGAAAATTAAAATAATGTCAATATTCAACAATAAAAATAAGGAGCTCTGAGCCTACGGGTGAGGCTTGTCCAGCAGTAGCTTCTCTGCAGGGTAACATGGCTGGTTTGTTTTTCTGGACAATCCTTGAGTCAGAATTTGTCTTGGTTTAGGCTTCCTCGAAGCAGACCCAGAGATAAGATGTCCAGATTTCCGAGGTGACCTCAGGAAACCCTAAGGGAGAAGGTGGTGGAGAGGTGAGAAGGGCAAAGGGAACCAGCGTAGGCTGGGCAATTGAAGCCCAATGGGTGGGGGTCCTGAGAGTCCAAGCAGGTGGCAGAAGAGCAAGGGGCCAGGCTCATTGTGACCCAGCTCGGGCCCGCAAAATCTCAGACATTTCTGGCTGCAACTATCTGCAAGGAGAATTCTCCTGAAGGAAGCTGCAGGAAACTGTCTTCATGTGCATAAGTGAATGTTTTGGGGACATGAGCAGAAGCTGATGTGTCTGTTTCAGTATCTTCATAACTTTCCATAAGCTGATCAGCTGCTCCTGAGGTGGACAATCCTATCTTCTACCTGGAGCTTAGTAAACCAGCTGCCAGTACCCTAGGACCTGGGTGAGAGAAAGAGCTGGGTTCTCACTACTTAACTGTTTGCTTGGCAACTCCACTTTCATGGTAGAAGCTTCTCCATTGTGGCCTTTGCCCTGAGTAACTGATGGTTCATACCCTCTAGAGCATTTCTGTCCGATAGAAGTATAATAAGAGCCATAGGAATGACTAAATGTTCTATTAATCACATTTTTAAAACTAAATGGAGAAATTAACTTCAATCATGTTTTACTTAAACCAGTAGAAAAAAATATTATCTTTTCAACACATAATCGATTTTTTATGGTGCTAAGAAACAAACCCAGAACTTTGCACATGCTAGGCAAATGCATTACTACTGAACTTTACCCTCACCCTTATAATCAATATTTTTAAATGCCATGATATTTTACTTTTATTTTACTAAGTCTTTAAGATCTGATGTGTATTTCATACTTACAGCACATCTCAATTAACTTTATTTTTATTTTACTAAGTCTTTTAAGATCTGATGTGTATTTTATCCTTACAGCACATCTCAATTAACAATAGCCACATATCAAGGGCCCTAAAAGCATGCAGACCTTGCGGTCATCATATTGAGCAGCACAGTTATAGAGAATAAATTTCTGGTCCTGTACAAAGCTGGGAGAAGGGACAAGTATTCTGCAACAAGGCTTTGAGAAGTGAGTTGGGAGCCTAACCACTCTCAAAAAGACTTTCCACCGATTCACCTGTTTCCCACTCAGCCTCATTTTACAGCTAACTGGTGACAATGATTCCTGAGCATTTTTGCGCTTCTGTGGAGTGAGATGATGGATGACTCACTTTTCCCACTGCCAGCTTGGGTTGTCACTTCCAGAGTCTGCTCGGTCAGTTCACACTCACGCTTTTCATATTCTAGTTCTTCCTTGCTATTTCCTCCACTCTCAGTCTCTTTGTCCTTATGGAATTTTGGCTTTTAAAAAATTTACTCATTGTCATATTGGTGGGCTTTTGGGGGAGAACTGAGACAAACATATGTTTAAGCCACTTCTTTAGCTGATAATAAGTTTGCATGAGATTAGAATATGAGATTTCTTTTTTTTTAAATTGGTCTACAAATTTGCCTTGTGTATCTTATGTTTTGGTTTACAGCAGCCACAACCCTATGTATGTAACAACTGCTTCTGAGAGAAATAAATGGGTCAATGAAAAGCCATCCAGGAAAGCGACTTAGTCTTCAAATCCCATCCAATCCAGTTGACACCGAGACCACATGGTAACGCCCAGCTCAGCTCGCTCAGTTACCACCGAGCTAAGAGTCCTGCAGAAGTAAGACATGTGTAAGAGCTCTCAGCAGCACCAGATGAAAGAGGCCAGGAGTCAACTGTCTCCACCTCCCTTCAACCTCAAAGCTCCCCACTGGCTAGGATTGAGGACTTCCTTGCAGCACTCATGCTTTTTTCCTAGCTTGGGGATTCTTACTTTCACTCTACTTTCCCCAATCTTTACTCCCACTTCTTTTGAAAGGTTCTGAACTCTTTCTTGTGTCCCTTTTGCAGACTTTTCGCAATGAAGGCAGTACCTTAGAGCACAGGACAATGTTAAGAGTCTAGTCTTCAAACAGGGCTGATGGCTCTGGGGTCCTTTTGTTGGTTTGGTTTTGCATATGGTAGTTCATTGTTGTAGAACCCAAGAATAAATGAAAAGCAATGTAAATACGCATTGGAGTCTCTTACAAAATGTCAAAGATGAGATTTTATTCATAATATACAGAAAACTGTCTTAAATTTATTCCTTTTGCCTTGACCAGCAAAGAATTTTCACAGATCCTATTTAGTCAGGGTCTTTTGCTCAAAATAACAGTATAATTAGATACCACACACATCTGGACAGTAGGCAGTAAAGAAAAGGGAAGTCCTGGAGACCGCTAAAGGGTATCAGAACAGAGAGGAAATTTCGACAGAGAAGATAAAGAGAAGTAAATTTAAGGGTGGAGTTATTAGGCTTTCACAGTATTTAAAGGGAGAGGGTCAGTAAGTAAGCACACTGAATTAAATTAAATCAGAAGTTCTTCAAAGTGTGGCTTACGGGGCTCTGGCTTTATAACGTCCGGCATGCTGTGACTGTATGCTGCTGCCCCCTCCCAGGCTTCCTGGGTTTTATTTTCCCAGCACACATTTTCAGTTCTGTGTATTGGGTATATTTTATTCACATCAATTTTGTGAGTCATAAGAAAGTAGGATTGCCCTACCAAAAATTTGCAATACAAGGATATTTCCTGAAAAGATATTTTTCTTATAAAAATGCAATATTAACATGGTTTTTATAGTTTTCAGGACATTTCAAAATACCTTATCTCTCTTCATCCTCATAAAAACTATCTCTATTTTATATAAACAGAAAAAGGGACTCATATCAGGCATCCTATTTATTACTTAATTGATATATTTATTTATCACTCTACTGTACAAAGGACTAGAGGTAGAACAATAGGCTTCACACAACTGGTAAAGTGCAAGCAAGACCAGATGCCAGGCTTCCTAGGTTCTATCTGGACCCATATCCACCGAAGATCTTTGTCATCATTGCTCAGAAATGGTTTCCAAAATAAACTTGATCGGAAGCCAGCTCTTCCATTAACTTAGGAGTTGACTAAGAATTTGTCATGGTGATGATCTGGTCCTAAGAAAGCAAATATTCCTCTTCTCCTTTCTCTTCCTCTTTTCCTTTTTTACTGGAACAGTTCAGTCCTGAAACCAGTAGGGCAGAGAGTGTTGGGCCGCTCTGGAGTGAAGGCAGCAGCTCAGGGTGGGCTGTCTCCTTGGCACAGGGGGTAACACGGGCTAAGAGGCTAAGGAGAGCCCCCAGGTAAGAAGGATGCTCGAGCCAGGTGTGAGAGTCCCAGCACGGTGAGGAGGCTTTGCCACAGATACATGGACTGGCATAGGTGTACAATCTAGGCAGGGCAAAGAGAGTGTTAACCTGGTGACAGGCCACCTGGGGGTGGGACAAGAAAGGCAAATGCATGAAACTGCTGTCATGGACAGGAAATTAGAAACCTGATGGGGTGAGGAGGATGTCTGCTGTGGTTGGAGTATGGTTTGTCACTAGCAAAATTTATGTCAAGGCTTAATTTCCCCAAGTAACAATATTAAAGTGGTGGGACCTTTTTGAGGTGTTTGGAGTCAGGTGGGATCTGCTTTCAGGAATGGATTGTTTTTCTTGAGAAAGTGGGTTAGTTCTCTTGAAGCTGGATTTGGTCTTGAGGGACTGGGTTAGTTACCACGAGACTGGGTTATTATAAAGGAAGCTTCCTTGCTCACTCTTTGCTTCCTCTCTCAGAATGTGATCACTCCTTTGCACACACTTCTAGTATTGGACATTATCTACCATGATGCTTTCACCAGAAGCCAGTGCTTTTCTTTATAAATTAACCCAGCCTTGGGTATTTTGTTATAGATGTACAAAACAGACTGAGACAAGATCCATGCAGGAACTGGTAGCACATCCTGGACTATTGAGATTGGACTGAGTCAAAGACTGGGTCAGCATGGTGGTGACAGTAATTTGGATCAAGAGCGGAGTGACAAGGTGGCCACAGGAGCAAGAGGGATAGAAGCCACAGTAGAAGACTGGCTATATGTAGAAGACTGAGAAAATAAGGAGACTTAATGATAATGGGAGCCAAAGTTTTTCTTGGAGTCGGGAGGGACAAACATAGAAAAGGAGAAAACTGTTGGGGTAAACCCATGGTTTTCAATACATACTGATAGATATAAAACTACAGACAAAAAGGTGAATATATATTTCTATATGCATATACCAACCCATAGTTGTATGAAGCTATTCTTAGAGATGTCCCCCAGCTTTGTCAAGTTACTGGGAATTTAAGAATATGAACCTTGTACTGAGAGCAAGTAAATGATAGGAACATATCAAAAGGACACAGAAACAAGCCTCACATCACAATAAATAACCATTGTGGTGCATAAAATGGAAAACCCTGAGTCCTTAGCAATAAATCTATGGTAGTTAATTTTAATGCAACATAAATATATGGATAAAATAAAAACTTAATAAAAATGGAATATTTACGTACAACCTCTCCCACAAAATATGCACTAATTATAGCATAAAAACTATAATCAGAGTAACTGTAAAAAAACCCAGTAACTTCTTAGTGGAGAAGGGCGGCAGACACCACCTGAATTAAATGACATTTGTTACCATCATCCACAAGGAAAACTGAAGCTGTATCCTTCAATAAGATGGCAATAGAAAGACTAAAAGGTCATGTGAAAAGTTCCTGCCAAAATTCATAAATTGAATCTTATATCAAACACAAATATATGACTTCTAAAAAACAACTGGTCTATAATCTTCAAAAGTATCTATGGCCATTAATTTTAGGGTCAACATGATTGGACTGAGGGATGTCCAGAGAGTTAGTGAAGTACACTTCCCGGCGTGTCTGTGAGTGTTTCTAGAAGGGATTGGTGGGTGGGTCAGGGTCAGTCCAGTGAGTGGGGAAGACCCACACTGAATGTGGGTATCAACTAGCGGCCCAGATAGAAGGGCTCTCTCTCTCTCTCTCTCTCTCTCTCTGTCTCTCTCATTTGTCTCCTGTCTCCTGTTACTGCTCTTGAACATCAGACTCCAGGTTCTTTGGAATTTGTAGTCTAGGACTTGCACTAGTGTGCCTCTGGGGTTCCAGGGCTTTTGGGCTTGGAACTGGGGCAACAACCTACAGCTTGTCTCATTTCTGAGGCTTCCAGCTTCCTGGAGTGAGCCAGTATAGGCTTCCCTGGCTCTCTGACCTGCAGAGAGCTATCCTCAAACTTCTCAGCCTCTGTAATCATGTGAGCCAGTCTACTTATATGTACACGTATATGTGTGCATTGTACTCTTCAGCTTCCCATTGCTGGGTCACAACAACTAACATCCAGAGCTTGAATGAGGTGAGGTTTAATTTGGTGCACAAGTTCAGGGGATTCAGTCCATGGTCAGTTCCCAGGCTGCAACCTCATGGCAGAAGGGCACAGCTGAACAAAGATGCTTTATGTCAGCTGGCAAGCAAAGCACAGGAAAATGCCAGGGAGGAAAGGGGCCCAGGACCATGAATAGTAAGGTCATACTTCAGTGACCCTTCCAGACACACCCACATTAGTGTGCTTCATTAGTAATCCTTTGGGTGGTTCCCAAGTCAGTCAAGATGGCACAGTTAAGCTTAACTGTCACATACATATATGTGTAGGAAGTGTGATTGAAAAACATGGTGAATACTTTCAAAATTTTTAAAAATTGTTACAGTTGGGCCGAGGATTTAGCTCAGTGGTTTCGCCTTCTGCTGCGCAAGCACCGAGGGAGGACCTGAGTTCGATCAGAAAAAAAAAAAAAAGAGTACCAAAAAAAAAATTGTTACAGTAAAAGATACATTGTCATTAATCCCCCTCAAAATACTTCCCCTCACTTGAACACACTTATCTTATTCTCGCCACTGTCTGAAGCAGGTTTGGAAATCCTTTTCCATGAGTGTCTTTATTGCACTGTTATGACTGCCTCAATGTCCTGAATCAATTTAAAAATTTAGCTTTCATGGTCACTTTGAGTTTAGGGAAGATCTAGAAGACACAAGCTACTAGAAGCAAAGAATATGATGGATAAGGGCACATCATAATTTTTTCATGAGCCCGTCTTTCCATTGGTTGGTACATGCCAGCTGCATTTGCTGGATTTTTTTATCGTACCTTCCAAAGACACTCATGAAAGAAGACTTCCAGAACTGCTTCAGAAAGTAGTAAGAACGGTGGGAAAAGTGTGTTCAAAGCAAGGTGAAGTATTCTGAGAAGGATGAATGGCAATGTGTCTTTTTCTGTAATAAATTTTTAAAGTTTAAGCACTCACTTTAAATTTTTATCTTACCTCATATGTGTTATATGTATTAATATATAATATATAGTAAACAGTGTATGTGTGTATATGTATATTTTATATATATACATATATACACATATGTGTGTATATAATATGCGTATTTTACACACACACACACACACACACACACACACTCCATTAGTTCTCTGGAGAACCCTGACTGTAATATAGCATCAAAGCCAAGGAAGTCAAGAGGCTGGGGATTTAGCTTAGTGGTTCTAGTGCCTGGCTTGCAAGCTCAAGGTCCTCAGTTCGATCCCTGGTACCAAAAACAAACAAACAAAAAGCCAAAGAAGTCAGGAAAAGACTTAGGAATTATTTTAATGATTTTTTTTTATCCTTGTATTTTTGTGATACGTGATACCTACATTAGCTTGGAGGAATTTGTAAATATTTTTATCATATCTTGACTGTTTTTGATCTCTTTATCCACCCCCTCCTCTTCTCTCCCTCCCTTTGTCCTGTTCCCCATCTCCAAAATGTCTGCCTCCCTGTTTCTGACCATCTCTCCTCATTTAATTCCTTAATTTATTTATATTCTGGGTTTCCCTTACAGAGTAAAAGAAATTAAGGTAATTGACAACTAACTGCAACAAGGGATTCTCAAGTGAATCCATTTGTTTCAATGGACTCACGGGACAACTGATGAACTCTGAAGTGGGTTGGAGAACTAGAAGGTTGTAATGAAACAGTACTAATTTACAGATTTTGATGAGCAGATTATGCTTTTCTATCTTTGATTTTAAGAAATACCCACTCAGGTACCCAGGGGAGATGGTGTACCACAGTCAACTTAGGTATCCAATAGTTCAAGGACCAACATTCTTTGTACTGTTATTACAAAGTTTCTGTAAGTTGGAAGTTGTTAAAGATAAAATTTACTTTAAAATAAAATTACTGTAGTTGTCAAACTGTTTCTGGTGCTGGGGATGAAACCTAGGCCTTGCCTATGCTAAGTATGTACTCTATCAGTGAACTACAGTCCAACCCTTTGCTGTCAGTTTTAAGTAGAACAGAAAAGGGGAGAAAAATCAAGAGAAATGATGCAATACTGTAGAAAAAAGTTAAGTGCTATAATCCATATGCAAAGTACTTTCCCAGCAAACAGAATGTTCTCTACAGTAAGTAATTCACTTGGGCAGACCATGAGGTAAAGCCACACCTGTTCTAAACAAGACAACAAAAAGCTCTTTTTAAATTTCATGACCACAGACAAGCTCTAAAGAAAACACACAAAGGGAAGTTCCAGGAAAAGGAAGTGGTCACCTTTCCCATCCATTATTACTGAGAAAGATTATGTGTTGTTCTTCAAAAAAACAAAACAAAAGAAAAAAAACCAACCATTTTTTAAATGACAAAATGAATTTCCTCCTTCCATTTAAAGAAAAATCCCATTCCAATGAGAAGGATTGAACTAGGAAGATGTTTCCTCAAGCATGGTTTTGGAAAATAAAACAAAATTGCACCACCCTGAGGCAACAAGTATATGCAGGTGTGTGTTCCTCCGAGTCTTTCACGTGATTCCTTTTTAAGCAGCAGTGATCCTAGTCTTCACTTGACCCAGCCTCATGCTGTCTGGAGTGGCAGAATGAGCAAACAAAGGCTTTGAAGCTGGCTGACCAAGCTCCACATCTGGCCTTTGCCACTATGTGTGACTTTGAGTTATCTCCTAAGCTATTAAAACCCTCTGTTTCCTCCTGTATCACATGACAGTATAGTCCTTATCTTGACGCTTTTGAAAGGATTAAGTAATTAGTGTAGTACATACATTACAAGGCACATTTTATATGTTGGGAAAATACTATTGTATTATAAATATATACTATATATCTAATAATCATCATGAATAAAACACAAAATACTATTGAGGAAAATAAAACAAGATCTGAACAAATAAAAAATGTTTATGTTCTTGGATGGAAAAACAAATATCATAGAAGTATCAATTAACATATAACAATAGAATAATTTATATTTCAACATTGTATTAGTTTCTTATCATTATCACAAATTGCTATAATCTTAGTGGCTTAAGAAATACAGAATTATCCTCTTACAGCTCTAGAGGTCAAAAGTCCATAAGATCAGCTCACTGCCTGTTAGGGTTTGGGTAAATATCCTAAGAGGTCCATGTGTTGCAGGCTGGGTCCCCAGTCCATGGGGCTTTTGGGAGGTGGTGGACCCTTTAAGGGGTGCAGCCTGTTTGGAAGTCTTCTAGTCCTACAGGGATGAAGATGTACCCTTGAAGGGAACACTGGGATCTGGGCTTTCCTCTCTCTGCTTCCTGGCTTTCATGAAGTGTGTGGCTTCCAACATGTGCTTCTGCCATGATGCACTACTTTACCACAGACCCCAAAACGACAAGATCCACAGACTACATACTAAACCCCCAACACCATGAACCAAAATAAACCATTCCTCTTTTTAAGTTGATTACCTCAGATTTTTTTGTAGAGTAAAGGAAAGCTGACTACACAACTGAGCTAAAGTCAATGTGTCATTCAGGCTTGTTTCTTTTTAGAGACTGAGGAGAGCATCTGCTACTTTCTTTTTTTAGCTTGGAGTGGCCATGTAGAGTCTTATGGTCCCTTCTTCTACCTTTAAGTGTGTCACTCCATTCTCTGCTTCTGTTATCACACTCCCTCCTCTTCTGGCTCTGATGATTCCTGTGTCCCTCTTATAAGGATCTTTGTGATTCTGTCAAAAGAAAGGGATAATTCAAGACGATCTCCCCACCTCAAAAACATTAATTTTAATCACATTCACAGATCCTTTAGTTATATAATGACAAAGAAAGTAACATCCCCAGGTGCCAGGGACTGGGAGGTGGACCTATGGGGGAGGCATTATCATTCTACCACAAACACCAGTAAAAATCTTAACATTTTCATGGAAGAATAAGTGCCTAAGGACAGCCAAGAATGTACAAAAGAGAACAGGAAGTCACTCCAATAAAATCAATACAGTCTTTTAAACATTAAATAGATGAGTGGAGTAGAATAGAGAATCCAGAAAGATAGTTCAGCATGTATGAAAATTTAACCCTAACTCATGGAGAAAAGAAAATTAGTTAATAAATTATGTTAACCTGACATAGAGCCATGAAAAGAGTTATAAAATGGTACAAATTATGTAAGGAATGAAAACTCAAATGCAATTTAAAACCAAAAAAAATGTACAGTGTAAGAAAACATAGGTTCCGGACAATCTAGAGATGAGGCATAGCTTCTTTTTTTTTTCTTAAATTCTTTTATTGGTACATTTTAGGTATACAATATGTTTATATTTATCATTTGGTGCTTGTACCTGTACATGATATATCTTGGTTATTATTTTTTCCCCATTACCTGTGCATGCTTCACCCCCTCCACCCTTCCCTATTTACATAGACTTTGTTTCCATTTTTTCTTTTCTCATAACTTTTCCTTTCCCTTCTTTCTTTTCCCCTTCTCCTCCTACTTCCCCTACCCCTTTGGACCAAGTGCACATCAACTGGAAACTAGATAAAGAAGATGTGGTTTTTTATAAAATGGAGTACTACTCAGCCATAAAGAATGAGAAACTCGAGACATTTATAGCTAAATGGATACATATTGAGGCCATACTCCTAAGTGAAATAAATAGGACACACATGTGTCAATACCAAATAGTTTCTCTAGTGTGAGAAACTGAAAGTGTAAATAAGGATTAAAACAAATAATTGATAATTTTAAATAGGAGGCATAGCTTCTTATTGGAGATTGGAATCCCTGAAGCTTATTTTAAAGAAGACAAATACTATACAGTGGTACCTCAGTTTACAAACTTAATTTGTTTTATGATTTTGGGGAACATGGCTGCATTTGTGTTTGTGTGAGGAAGATGAATGTGGTCATGTGTTTGTCACCTGATGTGGAATTTGCAAATGGAAGAAAAATTTGGCAGAATGCTTTTGTTTGCAACCTGAATTGCTTTCAAATAGAAGCTTTTGTGAACCAAGGCATTACTGTATATCTAAACATAAATAAATGAAAACAGCTTATCTGGAAAAGGTGGCAAGGAAAAATCAATGACAAAAAACATGGTTCCAAAAAAATGTGTAATGTCAAAGCCAAGTGTTAGTGTCTCTGATTTATAAAGAGCTCTCAGAAATGGACAGGAATGAGACGAACAACCAATAAAATTTGGGTGAGCAGCCTGCCTGTCAGTTGCTCTGTTCTTCTATCTTTCTATCTCTAAGGGAGGTTGGCTTATCTTTGGACAGAATTTTCAGAGCCCAGAAATACTATTATTTTACCATTCCATTGCTTTCAAAACCAAGGGAATGATGACTTTCCTGGTGCCTATAACAAAAATGGTTGTCTTTTCCTGCTGGTGAGAAAATCACTCTCCAACACCATTTAAACTAAAAGAAGAATGTTCTTATTCATTTGATTTCTTCCTTTTAGAAATTGCTTAAAAGTTTCCATGATGAGCTGTGTGTGTGTGTGTGTGTGTGTGTGTGTCAGCAAGATTCAATGTATTTTGCTTTGCAGAGTAATTCTGAATTTCAGATATTAAGGTGGAGAATTTTTCTAGTTGAAGTCAACTTTCCCCTTCTTCTTTTATTCAATAAATTTATGCTAGGTTTGAACAGAAAGAAAAATAATGATCCAGAGTTGGCAACACAGGAGGAAAACAGAACTTCATCCTGCCTAAGGCTGTATGCTCCTTTACGTGTTTTACCCATAAAGGAACTATTTTCATTCAAATTTTTTCTTCATTTTTTAAAATCAGAATCCAGACTGAAGATAATATGTATTATAAACAATTTTCTATTAAAATTCCATTCTATAATATATAGAAATTCTAGATGACATCTATGTTGATTAAAATAAGACAGAGACAGATAACAATTTCCTTCAAAAATAGGATGATGGGAGGAAATACAGGACGGAGATAAAAATATCAACCTTAGAGCCATATAAGCCTCAGTCTGAGTTTCTTACCAAACTTCTCATCCTCTCTAAGCCTCGGTTTTCTTATTTGGGGTGGGGGGTGGGATAGGGTCTCACTGTGTAGTCCAGGCTGGCCTTGAACTTACTATGGAGCCTAGGCTGGCCTCAAACTCACAGTAATCCTCCTGCCTCAGCTTCCTGAGTGCTGGGATTACAGACATGTGCCACCACACCTGGCTCCTTATCTTTAATTTAGGGAGGAAACAAATACTTACCTCACATGAAGATTAAATCAGATAATGCACATAATTTAACCAAGAGCCAGGCATACAGTAAGAGATCAATAACTGTTCCTTATTATTATTTTGTTCTCATTTAAAGCCATGAACCCTAGATTATGTTAGTGGCTACAATTTCATCTTTCTTTTAGGAAGTCACTTGGCCTCCACAGTATATATGGAGACTAAACAGGCAGAGATTTTCAAACTCTATTCTTGACCCCTGGGAAGTCACAGAGGGGCTTTGTGAGGTGGTAGGGGTTCAGTGTGAGGCTGGGATGGTGGGTGAGATTCTGAGCCTACCACTGTAGCTTTGAATTTTTTCTGTTTTGTATAGAAGGGACCTGCCTAAGTTTTCACTTCAAAATCTACTGATCTTTTAAATCTGCAAAGCTATTACAATTTTACAATTCTTTGGGCATGGAATGCCCATGGTGGAACTCTTTAAAAGGACTTTTCAATTATCTCTTTCCATTATCATCCTTAGACACCTGATCCCTCCTGAAAGAGAAAGTATTCGCCAAGCCACATATGTTTTAGCATGGAGTACTTTGACGTATTCTACCTTCTGGGAGGTTCTCGCATTTTAAGAGTCCAAACAGGAAGAGGACAAATAAAGTTTACATTTCCATCAATAGAAATCTGACTTTCAGGAAAAACTGTGGGTTGGAATGGGAGAGTGAACTTTTGCAAAACTGCTAACGTAGCAGCTCTACCCAGGTGCGTTAATGAAATAATAGCGATAAGCTGGGCATGGTGGTGCACCTGTAGTCACAGCTAAGCAGGCTAAGGAAAGAGAAGTGCTTGAGTGCAGGAGGTCAAGTTCAGTCTGGGCAACATAGTCAGACCCTGTCTCAAAATAATATAACAACAACATCAACAGCAACAGCAACAACTAGCTTTTGTGGAGGGATTCTGACTTAGATAACAGTTTCATGCAAGTACTCACCTGATTGATACAGACCCCCTGTAGATGAGATACTGCTTCTTCCCTCAGGCATTTCCAGGACGAGGCCCTAAAAACTCATTGTCTTGCCTCAGTTGGCAGACTTAGGCCCTGACTCAGGTCTTGGGCGCTGTCCCCAGACCACGTTGCCGCCTCCACCCATTTGGAAAGTGGGGCCTGCTAATTACTCAAGGCTTAGGTTTTTCGGACACTCCCTTTGCAGAAATGGTACAAGCAGGGTGGCTGGCTTTGTGGATGCTTCCCCCCACCAATAGGAATAAAGGAATGGCTGTACCAGACCTGTCGGCTTTCAATGAGCTCTTTGTGCAAACAAATTCCAAAGTTTTTATGAGCGATGATTGCAGAGAGGACTACAGCCCCACACCCCACCCCACCACCCCACCGCCCCACCACCCCACCACCAGTAGTTATGGTCAGAAGGCTTCTATTTCAGCCTGGCATTCCTCCAGAAATCTCTTGACCATATGCACTATGAATTGCAGATTCATGGATCAGTAAACTTAGAAGACTGGAGAAGAACTTAGGAAAAACCCAAGGCAAAGCAAGAAGGCCTTGTTTTTAATGAGTAAAATTTTCTCTCCTGTCAAAATCCCAGTGACACAGTATTTTGATGTTCAAAAAACCAAGCATATTAGAAGAGGGAAAGGTTGTCTTTTTCTATTGTATTTATACACAATCAAGCTGCCTGGTTTTTAGGATATGTTTTGTTTTGTTTTGTTTTGTTTTATATAGTTGGGTGCACTAGTGTTTGGTGCATAGATATTTATGATTGTCATCTCTTCCTCTTGGATTCTTCCCTTTACAAGGATGTAGTGTCCTTCTTTGCCTCTCTTAATCAGTGTTGGTTTGAAATCTACTTGATCTGCAAAGAGGATAGCTACTCTTGCTTTCTTTCGGGTTCCTGTCGCATGCAGAATTGTTTTCCACCCTTTAACTTTCAGTCTATGAGTTTCCTTTTGAATTAAGTGTGTTTCTTGTATGCAGCATATTGCTGGATTGTACTTCTTGACCCATTCTGCCAGTCTATTTCTTTTGATTGGTGAATTGAGACCATTAACATTGATGGTTATAACTGAAACATATTGACTTGTCATTGCCATGACTTTTTCTTTTTGTTGGGTTCTCCCCCTTTCCATTTAATTTCTTGTCATGCCAGATGAGTTCATTCTGCTTTGCTTCCTGGGGTTGTGATCCTCAATGTCTGTTCCTAGGATATTGTGTCAAATTCTTTGGAGTGCTGGTTTGGTATTCACGAAGTTCCTAAGGTGCTCTTTGTCATGAAAGTATCTTATTTCTCCATCCATTTTGAAAGATAGTTTTGCAGGGTACATCAATCTGGGTTGGAGGCTGTTTTCTTTTAGGGCTTGGAATATGTCACTCCAAGCTCTTCTTGCCTTGATGGTTTGTGTTGAGAAGTCTGCTGTGATTCTGATGGGCTTTCCTTTGTATGTGATTTGTTTCTTTTCTCTGACTGCTTGGAGAACTTTGTTCTTCTGTTGTGTTTCTGGAATCTTAACAATTATATGCCTATGTGTAGATATTTTTTGATCAAGGCTATTTGGAGTCCTATATGCCTCACTTATCTGTATGTCAAGCTCTTTTCCCCTGCTTGGGAAGTTTTCTGCCATTATTTCTGTGAAGAGATTTTTTTTATGTCATCTGCACTCTCTCCTGTTTCTTCATTGAGCCCAATCAGTCTTATGTTATTCTTCTTTGCATCATCTAGCAGCTGCTGGATTGATTTCTCATGTTCCCTTATAATTTTGAAGCAATTTTTCTTTTCCTGGTCACTAATTGCAATCTTATCTTCTATATCTGAAATTCTGTCCTCACATTGGCTCATTCTGCTGTGTAGACTTTCAATGGACTTTTTCATCTCCTGGAAATCTGTTTGTATCTGTTTTATGGATTCCATTTGTTTCTTATGTTGGGATTCCATCATGTTCCTGAGCTCCTCTCTAGATTTATTAATCATGTCTTGCACTAGGGCACAATTTCTCCTGTTATCTGAGAAATTATTTCTGATTTCATTTTTTCCAGATCCCCTTTTGTTGCCAGTTCAGTGGGTCCAGGTGGTTGAGTATCAGAGGGTTTCATCTCATTTCCCTCTGGGGTTGCTGTAGGTGATCTGGAAGTCTGGTTTTGAGACTTATTTATGTGTTTTCTCATTTCAACTGTGGCGGGGTGCTGTTAGCGCCTGCACGGATTACCTCCTCTGAGCTGGGAGAGGTGGGACAGGAGCCGGGAGCAGCGGTAGGGATGGTGACCCAAAAGCCCTTTCTTGTGGGCTGGGAGCAGCGGGAGGGATGGTGGCTGGGAAGCCCCTTCCTCTGGACCAGGAGCAGTGGGACAGCTGCTCAGAAGCCCTTACCTCTGGGCCGGGAGCAGCGGGAATCAGTACCTTGGTCTGGTGGTCTGGTGTCCTCTGAGTCTTTGTAGTGTGGAACCGGGTGGCTGCCTGTCTGCAGCGGGGTGATTCGGCAACTTCTGCGAGACTTGGGACCTCGGTAGGGCGTGCACAGACCTACCTGTCAGCAGTGGGCTGATTCGGGGTGTTCCGTGCCACCTGGGACCTCGGTAGGGCATGGGCAGACCTGCCTGTCTGCATCGGGGTGATTCAGCGTCTTCCGCTGTAAGACCGAGGGCCTTATCAAACTCTCCGAGGAGCTGACTGCAGCGTAGAACCCCCGGGAATCCCAGCGGGTCCTCCAAAATTTAAGACCAAGGGCCTTACCAAATGCTCCGAGGAGCTGACTGCAGCAAAGAACACCCAGGAAGGAACACACGGGACAAGTTGGAAAGTAAAACAGACCTTAGTCTCGCCAGACGGCACCCCCAAAGCAAAGTAGCTTAGAAAGGCGACTAGCCCAGAGTCTGAGGCTCTTTTTATAGGGGGTTGCAGGGGAAGTCAATAGGCGAAATTTACAGAAGAGTAACAAAGGTTAGTGGTCAGCTGACACGTACTGATGGTCAGCACATGTTTGTCGATTGTTCTGTAGATAGCGGTGTCCGGAACATCAGTTTTGAACAAAGAGTTGAGTAATTTACTTTGGGACCTTATGGCTGATACAGATCTTATCTAGTGTCCTGGAACTAACAAGCATCTTTATCTATTTACTCACATTCACAGTTGGGGCTAGGGGAGTTTTATGATTACAGAGTTATGCAGTCCCACACCGCCCGACTGGGGACCTCCATAGGGCGTGCACAGACCTGCCTGTCTGCAGTGGGCTGATTCGGTGTGTTCCGTGCCACTTGGGACCTTGGTAGGGCATGCCTGTACTGATTTTTTAATGTTTTTTCAGTATCAGAGACAGAACTATGTACTGGTATTTTAAAAGTTGATTTTTGTTGCTGCTGCTTTTGTTTCGTTGGGTTTGTTCTTTTCCTTTTTTTTTTTTTTTTGGTAGGGGGATCGAACTTGGGACCTTGTGCTTGTGAGATAGGCAGCGAAACCACTAAGCTAAATCCCTGGGCCGGGTTTGTTCTTTTGAGAAGTGGTCTCACTATGTAGTTCAGCCTGGCCTTCAAGTCACTATGTAAACTAGGATGGCTTTGAATTTGAATTTTCAGTGATCTTCCTGCCACAGTTTCCCAAGTGTTGAGACTATAGGTATACATCATTATGCTTGGTTTGATATTCTTAAGGTTTAAAATCATCCAGTTTCAGCTTGCAAGGCTTGGGAAATGGAGAATACTGGTGATTTATGAAACTAAAAATTAAAAAGAAATCCGGATTCAATCCAATGTAGAGGGACATAACAGAACCTCAAATAAATAAGACTAGAATTTAATAATGTGTGTACTATTTTTTTATTGTTTTGTCTTTTTTTTTTTTTTTTTGGTACTGGGGATTGAACTCGGGTCCTTGCGCTTGCAAGGCAGGCGGCAGAATCACTGAGCTAAATCCCCAGCCCTGTTTTGTCTTGTTTTTTGAGACAGGGTCTCACTATGTAGTCTAGGCTGGGCTTGAACTCTCTAAGTAGCCCAAATTGGCCTCCAATTCACAGTGATCTTCCTGCCTCAGCCTCCCAAGTGCTAGGATTACAGGCGTGCACCACCATGCCTGGGCTTAAATTTCTATCTTTTCAATAGTCTTTCCCATTTTTGCCAAAAATAATCATAAGTCATGTTTTTTAAAAAAGTAAACAGTTTCATTAAACTTGTTCTGATCATTTACATAGATGTAAAAAGAATAGTAATATGGTTTTTTTGGATTTTTTTGTACTGGGGATCAAACTCTGGACCTTGTGATTGTGAGGCAGGTGCCAGAACCACTGAGCTAAATCCCCAGCCCTGCATTTTTTTTTTTTTTTTTTGGTACTGGGGATTGAACTCGGGTCCTTGTAATTGCACAGCAGGCAATGAAACCACTGAGCTAAATTCCTGGCCCAGCCCTGTATTTTTTAAAATATGAAATTTTAATCCAAGTTTTTGGTAATATCCAAGAGGCTTTATTTACTTGTATTGGCCAAACCTAGTTTTTAAAAATACTATCTAGCAATGAGAAATACCAGATTAGACATTTAAGAACCCATCTGGGGCAAGAAGCCAAGCCAAGGACTTGTCCAACGTCCTGTAACAAGAAAAGACTCACTGAGCCTCTGAAAACACCCATAATGAAAATATCTCATAGGAGTTTCCAAATTTGGGAGTGAGTAACTAGGGAGAAAAAAATAAAAATTCTATTTTTGTTGAAGAAAGTATATTTTATCAAGTTGCTATACATTACAGACAGCTTAAGGAAAAAGAGAAAAAGATGTTTCTTAAATCTGAAACATAAGACATCAAAGAGCAAGCAATATTTCAAACAAAAATGTATAAAATTGGTTATGTTTAGTTATTTCAGCTCCATATAATGTTTTACTTTGCTTAATATTTGGTTTGCAGTTTTATGAGTCCATTGAGTTTTGAAAGGTCTTAAGCACCCAATAGCACGATTTTAAAGTTATCAGAAATCTCTAATCATCAGTCTTCTTTAAAAAATTAATTTCTTGCAATTTCCTATCATAGTTGCTTTCTAAAGCATTGAGGGAAGATATTTAGTTTTATGACAGCATTTTGCAGTAATAATTAGATTTATGACTGGTAACATTTTGCTATGATATATGCTATTTCCAAGAATTTTATACAATTTCTGGAGTGCTTGTATCAATAATAAATATAATTGGAAAGAAAGTTTAGAGTCACTTATTACTTTATAGTGCTCCCTATGCAACTTAACGTATCAAGTAAGTGTAACTTCTGTCTTTTTATAAAGAAAGAAAATAAATTATTTCTGATATTCCAGGAACCTTCTGGAAACTGTCAAAGTTAGTTGGAAATCAAAAAGACATAATTTTGAATGATTTTGGAAAGTTATCAAAAATATCAAAAGCTTTAAAACACTTGAATAGGATCCTAGGTCATTTGAAACAATGCCAAAGTGATAAAAGAATAGAAAAACAGAAAGACAAACATAATTGGGGGGAAAGAAAGCTCTTTTAATGCTGATGATTCAATTCTTTAAATAACAAAAGACCTAATGAAGGCCAACATGAAGCATAAATAATTATTCTGACAAAACACAAGATCTTTGCTTTCTAGGTCTATTACTTAAAAAGAGAAGGAAAAAAACTCAAAATCAAGAGCAGATCAGCACTCAAGAGAACTGTCCTTTCTTTGGTGGTGGTGCTTGTGTGTGGGATGCTGTAGGTCAAATCTAGAACCTGGAACATGCTAGGCAAGGGCTCTGCCACTGAGCTACATCGTCAGCCCCAACTTTGCCCTTTATTAGAGAAAAAACCCCAACTGATCTGAGCTTATTTTTTAGCCTTATACATAAAATCTAACTAATCTTTCTTAGTAGTTTGATCACACATAACCTTCCTTTATTTTTTTAAGATGTGGTTTTTTGTTTGTTTGTTTGTTTTGGTACCCAAGATTGAACTCGGGACCTTGCACTTGAGCGGCAGGAGCCATAACCACTGAGCTAAATCCCCAGCCCTAACACTGCTTTATTGCAAACTTTCTACAACTATCTGTATTTGTTCAGTTTTCATTTAAAATTTGGAACAATTAGTTATTTTGCTTTCAGATAAAATTACTCACTTTTTTCCTTAATGAAAACATGTACCTGGCTGGGCATGGTGGTACACATCTGTAATCCCAGCATTTGGGAGGCTGAGGCAGGAGGATTGCTATGAGTTCAAGGCTAGCCTGAGCAAGACCCTCGTCTCAAAAAAACCCAAAACCAAACCAAAATATACTTTATATACTATTCCTCATTAGAAATACAACCTATTTTCTTTGTAAAATTTTTACATACACTTATTTCCCTTTATTCTTTTTAATTGCACAAATTTATATCTATATTATAATTTTCACCCCTATTAGCCTTAATATCTAATAAAAATTAGGAAGGACATGATTCATAGTTTTTATAATGTATACTTCCTCGTAGCACAGGACACACCAATAATGGGCTTAATCATGTCTAGTTCCTCTTTAACAAGAAGGCCAAGCTCCATAAGCTTAAATTTATGTTGAGGAATTAATGTTTTAGTAGTTTATCTTATTTGAAAATGGATCTAAATATTTAATGAGTGTCTTTCACTTAATTTAGCTTAGCATAAAGTTTCAAGTTATCAAAAATATTTTGGGCAGTTTTTAGGCAGACTTCTTCAAACATTAAATAAAACTAGCTTTCATCTCAAGTTGTTTGCTGTTAATAAATTTTGTTTTTTTAAATTTTTTATTTAATTATGTTTTATTAGTACACATTTGAAGTATACAGTGTTTACATTTATCTTATGAAGTGGGTACATGTACTTAACTATCTTAATTCCTTTTATTCCCTTTCCCTTAACCCCCTTCTTCCATTTCTAAGGTCTAGTCTCCTCTTTTTTTTAGTTCATGTTTTTGACACCTAATGATTTCATTGATTTTTAAAGTACTATTTGGAGGTAGAATTAATGACATATAAATAACACATATGTAGACATACAGAAATATATAGACAGATACTCATAGCTTCTGTTCTAAAATTTTACCCATGTGTTTGGCACAATAATATAAAACCCACTAGTTGGATCTAAGTTAAGCTCATGGCTAAAGCCTTTTATTAATGTTTGTGGAAAGAACTTCTAAGATTTTTCATCTGCCAGTTTATTTCTAAAAATTTCTTTTTTACCCCTTTAGATGAATCACATCTCTGAAGTTTGTGTTTTGTTTTATTTTATTTTAATGTGGTACTAGAAATAAAACCCAGAGCCTGGCATATGGTAGGCAAATGTTCTACTGACATTGTTGAGAGGATCCAGTGGATAGATTCCAGGCTCTTGTGTAAATGAGCAAAGAATTGCAAAGTGTACATCCAATGGTAAAAGAAAAGCAGCTACATTTATTTAAGATCACGGGAAGATGTACTCAGGGAAGGTTTGTGTCAGGTAAAAGGGCCAAAGACCAAGACCAGACCAGGCCACAACAAGCCTTTATTAAGGGAATAGATCTGCCGGGCTGTCTCTGAACAAAGGAGAGACAAAAGCAGCATGGCTGGGGCAGGGAGAGTCTTTTATAGAGACTGGGGTGGGGTTTGTAGGGTCTGAGGTGGGGTTGAGTGAGGTAGTGACTAGGGAATGGAGGAGCCCGTGATGTCACTAGGTGGTAGGAGGTGAGCGAGTATTAGGTTACTTTCTAGGCAGGAACAGGGGCATGCTGGGGAGAAGGGTTTATTCTTTGGTGGGAGCAACCATCTTGGCATGATGTCACACAGGGAGGGGGCAAGGCACGATAGGAAGAGGGCAGCTACTATACATAATAGCTGCTGAGGTGGTGGGAGACCTATCAGTTTGTACTCACAAAAAACATGGCATGAACAGAAAAGTGGTGCTGGGACAACAGAAAAGAAAAAGCACACAGCACACAGATAAATCAGGCTTTTGAAATTTAAAGGATGTGCACTCCAGCCCAGCTACCTTTCACTGGGTCTCTGGGATAAGATTGACAGAGTGCTGAGTCATCTCAGAGGATTTCAAGGAGCATGTGTGTCCCAAAATCCACTCTGATTACAATACATGTATGAAATGCAGTCCATATTTATTAACTTTTAATAAAGTTAGAGTGGGGAAAATGTTACCGAAGGTCAGGCCAGGAGATCTGACATACATGCTCTTGTCTAGAGCTTCAGAGATTTCCAGGATCTTTGTTATTTTATTTTCCACCTCTCTTAAGAACAATGGAGAGAGGGTTGATCCTGGGGAATTGCCCAAACTCAATTGAATGGAAGGGAAGATTTCCCAACCTCCATTGTGCTGTCTATACTGCTAGCACTGATATGCCCAGTCCCTGAAGCCTACTTTTTTTTTGGTAACAGGGATAGAACTCAGGACCTTGCATTTATGAGGTAGGTGGTGGCACCACTGAGCTAATCCTCAGCCCTTTTTTTGGTTTTTTTGAGATAGGATCTCACTACATAGTTCAGGCTGGCCTCAAACTCACCATATAGCCCAGGCTGGCCTCCAACTCATGGCAATCCTCCTGCCTCAGCCTCCTGAATTCTAGGATTATAGGCATGCACCACTATGCCCAACCTGAAGCCCACATTTTAAAGATTTAGACAGGGCTGGGTTTTCAGTTTAGTGGTACAGTAAATGCTTAGCTTGTATGAGGCCCTAGCTTCCATCCCCAGTACAAATAAATAAACAAATAAGCAAAATGAAGATTATTTATCTCGAAAGGCACAGAGAAAGGATATTAAGTTTTCTCCAAGAAGAAATTTAGGGGGACATTCACCTATATCAATAGTCAATCTTATTGAGACTGTGGATTAAATTTTAGGTGAGAAAGTGAGGAAATATCTAGTCTGTTTCCAGTCTTTATCTTTTGTAGCCTTAGGACAGTGGTGGCAAACCTATGGCATGCATGCCCCAATGAGCTGTTTATTATCACTGAAAGCTCTAAAGTGTTCGCCATCACTGCCTTAGATTTTCATAGTAGCTCAGAATTGTGTGCAAAATCAACAATTAAATTTAGTTGTTACTAATATTTCTGGCTTATTTGAGATCAAACTTTATTCTCTTTATTTTTTTATTAGAACATGTTTGTAGTACATAACGTTTACATTCCTTGTGTGATTTTGATACATGTTCATAACACATGTTAATTTTTTTCAACCCTTTTTCCTTTTCTTTCTCCCTCCCTCATCTCTCCATCCATCTCTTGAACCCCTTCATATTTGAGAAAGATCTATCTCACTACTTCCTACTATCTAACTTTTATTTTGCTCTTTATTTATAACTTGGGCTTCTCATATAAGAGAAACCTTGCAATATTTAAGCCCGTGTGTTTGATTTATTTCACTTAACATTATGATCTCAAGGTGCATCAGTTTTCCTACAAATGACTCAAGGTTATCCTTCTTTATGGCAGAGTAGTACTTCATTGTGTGTAAATACCACATTTTCTTTATCCATTCATCTGTTGATGGTTTTAAAGGAAGTTTGTTTTAAATAAATTCAGATAGGAAAAGGGCAAGAGATCAGAATTGGCAAATTAAGAATAACTTCTTTTAGCATACTGCAGATAATGCTTCAGAGAACCATTTTTTCCCATAGTTCTAGCTTTTGGAAGCCTCTATATACTAATGAAAAATCCACCTCATTGTTTTTGAAGTATTCAGTATCTTTTCTTTATTTCTAATGCACACATGTGTGACTAGTTTTATATAGAATAAAACTTGCTTGCTGTGGCTACTGTAATTTTATACTGTTTTTCTGAGGTGCATTCATTTCTCTAGGTTTATAATTTTTGAACATGATATTAGCTGAACTTCCATAAAGAGGTGTTCATATGATATTATCTGTGCTTCTAGAGGGAGGAGTCCCAGGCTCCTTAGATTTGACAAACCCATGAAGTCCTGTCCTTTTGAAATTTTACTTACCTGAGAAGTCCAAATGGATCCTATTCAGTTTCTGTGAAACACTCAGTTTGACCTCTGTATCCAGGTGGCAATTAAATTACTCAAATAAATTTGGAAAGTGCAGAATGCAAACTGCATGGGTTAAAATTGAGAAAAACTTACCCATGGCCTCCAGATGTGACAAGAAAACAGAGAGCACTGTGGACAAAGCAGGTATCATTACCCAGTTAGGTTTCTCTTGGGGTCATGGTTGAAGTTTCCTTCAGATCCCATTTTTAATGCCAAACTGTTAAAAAGTACACTGATGGACAGCAGAATTTCAGAGTAAGAAGCAGTGCATGAATTAGGGAGCATGGAACCAAAAGAAGCTTAGTATTTTAATGACAAATCATCAGAGACAAGAAGTTGTGGAGTAAATGTAGAAGCAAAAAAGTTTTTGATTGATTGCAATTAAAAATTATCATCTTTTATTCACTTTATTGAATTGTTCCACCTAACCATGCATGAGTTAGTTGCTTGCTTATGAATGGCTAAGGTTGTTTGATTTCTAACCTACAAATTTACCAGAAATGACCCAAGCTAAGTTTTGCCTGTTTGTAGGTCAAGCCAATTTAAGGCCATTTAAAAAATTATACTTTTTAAATTTGAAATTATAGATTCACAAGAAGTTGTAAATATAGTGCACAGAGGTCTCAGGTATCTTTTAACCAGTTTCTCCCCATGGTTATATTGGACATGATTATAGTGTGATATTCAAACCATGAATATGACATTAGCATAATGCATGTGTCTATTTTTGTAACCACCATTGCAATCAAGATACAGAACTATTTCAGGACCACAAAGATCTCCTTCATGCTTCCTCTTTATAGTCAGTTTTTATAGATAGGTTGTCAACTCCTAACAACCACCAATCTGTATTTCATCTCTATAATTTGATATTTTCAGAATGCTATGTAAATAGAATCACATAGTATATGACCTTTTAAGATAGACTTTTTAAACTCAATAGTGGCCTTAAAATCTAGTAAGTGTTGTAAATATGAAAAGAACACTCCTATTTGTTGCAGAATGGTATTATTATATGCTAACACTAATCATGTGGTGTTGTATAGGAACCACAAGTTTTTAACTATTCACCTAGTAATGAACATTCTGATTGCTTTTTTTAAAAAAAAATATTTTATTTGTTTGTTTATTAATGCTGGAGATTGAACCCAGGGCCTCAAGCATGCTAGGCAAGCACTCTACTACCAGGCTATATCCTCAGCCTACTTTTTATTTTTAATTGACAGTAACTGTACATAATTATGGGGTATAATGTGACATTTCAATGCTTGTTACAAAGAGCAATTACTATAGGTAGTACAATAAGTCCCTGACTTATGAATAGGTTCCATAACTCGCTAAAGGGTTATACATATAGACAGCACCTCGTGTATGTAATTTAATCAGAGTGGGTTCTGGGACAGGCATGTGTGTTGCAAGCCCATGAGATGACCCAGCACCATGTCAATAATTCCTGACAATCTTATTTAGAAATCCAATGAGAGACATTGGGGTGGAAGGCACTTCTTTTAAATTCTGAAAGCCTGATTTATCTATGTGCTTTTGACTTTCCTATCAGCCTGACACCTCTTTTTGCTTTGTGTCACCTTATTGCTTCTGTTGGCACAGACTTGCCCTGAGGACATCTTTCCATGATCTTCAAATGTAGCTGCTCTTTCTTTTACCCGTGGATGTACACTTGCAATTCTTTGCTTGATGTGCACAAGAGACTGGAATACATCTGTCCGATCCACTGAGACAGAGATGGAGCATAGCTTAGACTGGCTGAAAAGGGAGGCATGGCAGCATTCCAGAGTCTGGGCAGGACCCCTATTTCAGTCCCATATGTGGAAGTTCTCATGAGGTCCCACAATATATGGAGGAAATAAAAGGGCACAGATGCCTTGAAGAGCTTGTTACCATGGCTCTCCTCATAGTACCCCACCCTGTGTCCCCCAGGATGTACTTCTATTTTGGTTTGTATTTTTTCCTCTCTTACTTGGCCTAAAGGAACCCTGCAGAGCCAGTTTCTCCCTTGCCTTCACTTTTAATTTTTCCATTTTCAAATAAATATGAATTATCTTGCACCATTTTTTGCTTGTTTCATTCAATTCTTTGTTTGATGAAAAGAACCTATAAACCACCTCCAGAAGAAGACACAAGCACCCCAAAATCCAGGAACACTACTGTGTGGTATCATAATGATCAAATGAGTCTAATTGGTATAATCAATACAACAGACATTTACCATTCCAAAAGATTTTTTTGAAGCCCATTTTTAAGGCTTCATTGGTTTTTTCCCCCCCTCAGGAATTTTTCAGGCCTGTTTTTTGAAAAAATTGTGCTTTAATAAGAATAAGTTGAAATAATTAGTGATTGGCTATAAAAATATGAATTAATGAATGTTTATTTAAGTCATGGACTGTAGAAAAAAGTATTGAATGTTAGTGAATGGTAGAAAAGAGTGAGTGAAAATGAATCATTCTTTGGGATATGTATTCTTTTTTTAAGAAAAAAGTTTTATACATTTTAAAGTCTTTTGCTGCTCATAGTTATGTCACACTCAAAATGAGTCTATATCACAGAGAAATATATTTAGAACCAAACAAAGGCCAACCGTGACATTGCTTTGAAGTATACATGTTATGGTATGAAGTTGTCCTCTCCAAAATCCATATTAAAACTTTGTCTTCAAGCAGAACGAGAAAGGAACCCTTCTCCATTGTTGGTGGGAGTCAAGATGGGTGCAACCACTGTGGAAATCAGTGTGGAGATACCTCAAAGAACTAGGACTATAAGTTCCATTTGACCCAGCTATTCCCCTGCTGGGGATCTTCCACAAAGAATTGGAAACAGCCCAAGTGCCCATCAACTGGAAACTGGATAAAGAAGACGTGGGTTTTTTAATTAACTGGAGTACTACTCAGCCATAAAGAATGAGAAACTAGAGACATTTATAGCTAAATGGATACATATTGAGGACATATTCTTAAGTGAAATAAATAGGACACATGTGTAAACACCGAATAGTTTCTCTAGTGTGAGAAACTGAAAGTGTAAATAAGGACTAAAATGATTAAAACGAAAAATTGGTAATTTGAAATATTAAAAGGTCCAAAGGTGTAGGGGTGGTGGGAGGGGAAGGGGAAAGAAAAGAAGGGAAAGGAAATATGAGAAAAGAAAAAAAATGGAAATGAAATCTGTGTAAATAGGGAAGAGTGGAGGGCGTGAAGGGCACACAGGTAATGGGGAAAAAAATTAGAATCAAGATATATCATGTACAGGTACAAGCACCCAATGATAAATGTAAACATATTGTATACCTAAAATGTACCAATAAAAGAATTTTTTAAAAAAAGAATAAAACTTTGTCTGCATTGTGGTGAAATTAAGAATTAGGGCCTTAGGGAGGTAATGCATTAATGAAGGTGAAACCCTCAAAGATAGGGTTAGTGTTTTGTAAAAGATCTTGAGCGATAAGACCAGCCCTTCCATCTTCACTGTCATTCAAGGGCACTGCGTTCCTGCCTCCAGAAGATGCAGCCATAAGCTACCATTTTGGGAAGAGACAGCAGCTCTCCCCAGATGCCAGTCCAGCCAGTGTTTTGTTTTGTTTTTTTAATTTAATTTTCTTGGTACATTTTAGGTATACAATATAATGACATTCATCACTGGAAATTTGCACATTTACATAATCTCTCTTGGTTCTTATTTTTCCCCCTTCCCCTGCCCTCCCTTCAACCCCTCCATCCCTACCTATTTACAAAGACTTTGTTTCCATTTTTTTATTTTCTCATATTAATTCCATTCCCTTCTTTCCTTTCCCCTACCCCTCCCACTTCCCCTTCCCCTTTGCCCCTTTTCTTCCTATTTCACATTATTTATTATACATTTTGATCGTTATTTACACTTTTAGTTTCTCACACTAGAGAAATTATTCGGTATTTATACATGTGTGTCCTATTTATTTCACTTAAGAGTATTGCCTCAATGTGCATCCATTTATCTATAAATGTCTCTTATTTCTCATTTTTTATGGCTGAGTAGTACTCCGCTTTATAAAAAAACCACATTTTCTTTATCCAGTCTCCAGTTGATGGGCATTTGGGCTGTTTCCAACTTTTAGCTATTACAAACTGTGCTGCTATGAACATGGGTGCACATATATCACTGTGGTATGATTCCTTTAATTCTTTGGGGAAGATCCCAAGCAGTGGAATAGCGGGGTCAAATGGGACTTCCAGTCCTAGTTCTTTGAGGAATCTCCATACTGATTTCCACAGTGGTTGCACCAGTCTACACTCCCACCAGCAGTGGAGCAGGGCTCCTCTTTTCCCACAGCCCTGCCAGAGTTTGTTATTGGTTGATTTCATGATAGCAGCCATTCTTTCTGGAGTGAAGTGGAATCTCAGTGTTGTTTTCATTTGCATCTCTCGAATTACCAGTGACGTTGAACATTTTTTCATGTATTTATTTGCTATTTCTACTTCTTTGTCTGAGAAATGTCTGTTCATTTCAAATGCCCATTTTTGGATTGGGTCTTTAAATTTGGGAGGTCTGATTTTTTAAAGTTCTTTATAGATCTAGATAGTAGACCTTTGTCTGAGGAAGAGCAGGTGAAAAATTTTTCCCACATTGTGGGTTGTCTCTTCACACTGCTGGTGGTTTCTCTTGCTGTGCAGAAGCTTTTTAATAAGAAGAGATCCCACTTGTTGATTGTTTGTGCTAGTTCATGGGCAACTGAGGTTTTGTTCATAAAATCTTTTCCTACACCAATGAGTTCTACCTAACCTCTGTTCTACCTAACCTCTGTTCCAGCCAGTTCAGCATTTCTATTTTAATATTTAGATCTTTAATCTATTTCGATTTTAGTTTAGTGTATGGTGAGAGATGTAGGTCTAGTTTTAATCTTTGGCAAGTTGAAAGCCAATTTTTCCAGCACTACTTATTAAAGAGGCTATCTTTCCTCCAGTGAGGGTGTTTGGCTGCTTTGTTGAAGATGAAGTGGCTGAATGTGTCTGGAGTTTTTTCTGCATCTTCTAATCTGTTCCACTGGTCCTCAGGTTTGTTTCTGTGCCAGTACCATGCTGTTTTTATCACAGTAGCTTTGTAGTATAGTGTCAAGTTGGGGGTTGTAATACCACCTGCCGTGTCCCTGTTGCCTAGAATTGCTTTTGCTATTCTGGGTCTCTTCTTGTTCCAAATGAATTTTTGGATTGTTTTCTCAAGGTCTGTGAAGTATACTGCTGGGATTTCAATTGGGATTGCATTGAATCTATATAGCAGTTTTGGAAGTATGGCCATTTTCACTATGTTGATCCTTCCTACCCAGAAGCAAGGGATGTCTTTCCGTTTTCTGATATCCTCTTCAATCTCTCTTTTCAGAGCAGCCAGTGTTTTGACACTGGACCTCCTGACCTCCAAAATGGTAAGAAATAAATTTCTGTTCTTTAATAATTACCCACCTCAGGTTTTATAGCAGCACACATGGACTGAGATAATATGATTAGCAATATATATGCACTTAAAGAAAATGAAAAATTCCTGCCACCCATGCATTCTGACTCGACTCATGTTTGCAAAGAGAAACATACACTTTTCAGAACATGTTGCACGGTAATGTTATCTACTAGAAACTCTTGTGACCAGTAAACCAATGAATGCGTCTTTGCTTAAATCAAAATAACAGTTCCTATTGGGTATACTCTTACTGTTTTCAAAGTGAAACTTGTTTTACTAAAGAAACAGGGTGGAGTGCCCAAAAACTGATGAAAGTCTTTGACATCACTGTACAGAGAAGTCAATAGCATCCCAGTCACTGTGGAAATCAAATCTCCTTTAGATTTTCTTGTCTAAGAAGAAAGTTCTCTCTGTCCTGCAGAAGGTAGAAGCATTTGTCAGTTTTCTGTGTTAGTGTGATCCCTTTTTCAAAGGCTTCAGCCTCACAATCCCTGATTATCACTGTCATCCTTTTTTATAGCTACTATTTATTTAAACCCTAATATGTAGCAAACAAGGTAAAGACTATTCCTCATTATACAGAAAAAACCCGAGTATCAGAGGAAATGAGGCTAAAATGAGCTGAGCAACTGAAATTAGGGGAAATATTCTAAGTAATGATTTATTTATTTTTTAAAATTTTTATTGGTACATATTTGTAATACAGAATGATTACATTGCTCATAGGGGATTGGTATATGTATAAAGACATCTTAGTTCTTTTTTCAGTTCCTTCTCTTCGCCTCCCTTCATGTCTTGGTCCCCTCCTCATAAGAGAAAGATTGACCACCCTATTTCCTGTTACCTATCTTTTATTTTGCTCTCTATTTATATTTTGGGTTTCTGATAAAAGGTTATATTTAACCCTGTGTGTCTGGTTTATTTCACTTAACATTATGATCTCAAGGTGCATCCATTTTCCTATATATGACTCGTTTATCCTTTTTGACAGTAGTGCTCCATGGTGCATAAATATCATATTTTATTTATCCATTCCTCTGGTGATGGACACATAGGCAGCTTCCAAGCTTTAGCTATTATGAGTTGTGCTGCTATAAGCATGAGTCTGCATGTATCACTTTGATAGGATGTCTTAAACTCTTTGGGGAAGATACTTAGAAGGGGAACCACTGAGCTGGATAGAATTTCTGGTTTTAGTTTGGCGAGGAATCTCCATACTGATTTCCATAATGGTTGTATTAATTTAAATTCCCACCAACAATGTAGAAGGATTCTTTTCCACTGAAGCTTTGCCAGCATTTGTTATTATTTGATTTCTTGATGATAGCCATTCTTTCTGGCATAACTTTCTTTTGTGTTTCTATAATGACCAGAGATGTTGGACATTTTTTTCAGGTATTTATTGGCCATTTGTACGTCTTCTCTGAGAAGTGTCTATTCCTTTCAGTTGTCCACTTTTTTAATTGGGTGTTTTATTGTGGGGGAGCTGATTTTTTTGAATTCTTTATATATTCCAGATATTAATTCTCTGTCTGAAGTATAGCTGTCAAAAATTTTTCTCATTCTTTATGTTATCACTTCACTCTTTTGATTGTTTCCTTTGCTGTGCAGAAAGTTTTTATTTTGATATGATTCTATTTGTTGATTATTGAGGATATTTCTTGTACATTTGGGGTTCTGTTTAGAAAGTCCTTGCCTATGCCTATGCTTATGCCAAGAGTTTTATCCGTTTTATCTTCCAGTGGGTTAAGTGTTTCTCTTTTAATATTTAGATCCTTGATTTTTTTTTTCTTTTTGAAAAAGAGTCTTGCTATGTAGCCCCACTGGCTGCAAACTTGTGATCCTCCTGCCTCAGACTCCTGAGTGCCAAAATTACAGGTGTACACCACTGCACTCAGCTTGATCTTTAATATGTTTTTATTTTACTTTCATACATGGTGAGAGATATGCATCTAGCTTCAGTCTCCTGTGTGTAAGAGCCAGTTTCCCCAGCATCATTTGCTAGAGAGGCTGTCTTTCCTCCAGGGTATGTTTTTGGCCCCTTCATCAAAGATCAGATGGCTGGATATTTCTGGGTTGTTTTTCCATCCTCTATTCTGTTCCGTTGATCCTCGTGTCTGTTTTTGTGCCAGTACCATGCTGTTTTTATCACTGTAGCTTTGTAGTGTAGCTTAAAGTTCAGGATTGTGATGCTCCCTGCCTTGCCCTTGTTCCTTAGAATTGCTTTTGCTATTCTGGGTCTCCTCTGTTCCCATATGAATTTTAGGATTGTTTTCTCTACTTATGTGAGGAATACTATGGGTATTTTGATTGAGACTGTGTTAGATCTGTATATCAGTTTTGAATGCATGGCCATTTTGATTATATTGGTTCTGCCTATCCAGAAGCAGGGGCTGTCTTTCTACTTTCTGATGTCCTCTTTGATCTTTTTTCTCAGAATACTGTAGCTTTTGTTGTAGAAGGCTTTCAATTCCTTGGTTAATTCCCAAATAAGATTTCTTGAACTGTTTAAGATCTTGCTCATATACTTCTTGATATCACATACACTATTTCAGCAGCAAGGAAGCAACCAAGCAGAGCATATATTTAGCAATAATAACTCTTTAAAATAGGAAGCGATGATCATACATTATCAGTAAAAACTACACGAATAACAATGTCATTTGGGGGCCATTTTCTATATTGTTTTTCTGAAGCACCCAGTTGGCAATTATATGCTCTGCCCAAAGATGCTAAAGACTTATGCTAAACCACAAAACCAGTGCTTGGTAGAAGAGTAGAAATACAGACAGCATCCCCTGGCCAACACCGCAGCTGTTGCCTTCCACTCCAAAAGCCCACCTCTTGCCTCCTGCACAGTTCACACACAGGGCTTCATTTCTCCCTCCATGGAATCCCCAGCCTCCTTGCACTCTTGTGAAAGCCCTGGCACTTTCTCTGAATCATTAATGTACTTATTTGCACTGTGTGATTTGTCCTCTCTTCTCCCATCCTCAATTCTCAGCAAGGTAAGAGGATCGCTAAAAAGTAATAGTTGCACAAGAAAAAGGGAACACATATGTTCATGCTCTTTCAAAAGTTTGTGTTGTCCCCTTGTGGGTTTCCTAGGGGTGGGGCTGAGTCTTCGTGTTTTCTATCCACTTTCATCACCACCTTACTCCCCTCTGTACGCTCAGTTCATACTTCAAACCTCATATCAGGGTACAGAACCACCAATGGAATGAAGGAAGTTTTGGAGGGTTTCCTAGTTGTGGTAGGAGAAGGTATTCCAAAATTTAACTGGGGAAATGCAAAGATATTCAACTGTCTCAAGCATACAGAACAATCTAGAAGAGAGCATTGTATGGTTTATAATGTTTTCCTGCAGTGTGCGAGGACATTTGAAATGATAAAAGTCTTAGATTTACCATGAAATCTAGCAGAAGCTTAGTATCTGTACTCATCAAAGATGAAATTTCCCAGTTTCTGCTAAAATATAATATGACCTTATATTTAAGTAAATGTTTGTATAAGTCTCTAAAATTTAGCTGGCATAGAAATAAATCTGGAAGGAGAAAAAGGAAGTTTTATTTCAAGTTTGAAAATAAATCCTACAGTTGGCTGTTTTGTTTTGGATTTTCATCCCACCCCCTACCTCTTTAAACCCTCTGTAGCATGGATGTGAAACAAACATGCCTTTATACCTACCAAATGAGAAACTTTATCTTCAGCAAAAAAAAAAAAAAAAAAAGTAACTAGCTACTAATAACCAAGTGTGATGCAAAGAACATACGGGAAAGGTTTTACTGCATCTATACAAGTCAACGAAGTGGTTGTGTGAGTTCTGTGAATTTTCCAGTAAAGAAAACAACCAAGGAAAAAGGACCATATGTTGCAGAAACCTTTGACCAAATTAGAAACAGAATTGAGAATGTGTTCATTTGGGGAATTGTCTGATCAAATCCAATCTGCAAGTTTTATGGGCTGATGGCTCAGGACATCCTTGTACTAAAGAGACCACAAGGCAGAACATCACACAGCATCACACTTCAGTCTCCCTGAATTGATAAATTTACCTTTATGTTTATTTGTGAGCTTTTAACAATACAATTTCCATTTCTAAGGTTTGTGAAATGTGTGTTTCCTGATGTTGAAAAGGGATTCGTGAATCAAAATTATGGATTGCAAGTTGATAAAAACTAAATCTGCAAATTTCTTTGGAGATTTAAGAACTTGGTATGACTGGACAAGTGCCAAGAAACAGTATACAAAAACAAAATTCCAAACTATGTTCATAACCTTTGGCCCAGTATAGTATTTTAGTTTTTAAATAGTGGTGGTAGGGCATTGATGAGTATACACATTCCCTATTTAGATTAATTTCCCATTAATATCCATCTGAGGTACAGAATTAATTCCTTTTTTATAAGCCTAGCAGTTATTGTTAATAATATCACTATTTCTAGCACATATTTCTGAAAAAGAACTAATAGTTTCTCTAATTCCTCTACATTTGACAATAATACAAGATTATGTTTTCACAAAAATCTATGATCTTTCAACCTGGGCAAAATAACATGTTTTCACCAACCAGAGTTTGAAAGTACAGTATAGAAAGCAAGAATTCACCATGAAGAAAGGGAAAAGATTTCAAGGTGTCTCAGCTTGGATTACTCTTCTCTTCCTGTAGCAGAGTTACATTTTGTTTAAATTTCTACTCATCAGAGAAGGTATTGTGTTTTCCTCTAATTTGGTCTCTGAAGTGGTTGTGAATTCTGCTCCTGCCCACATGGGTCTCCAGGAGTGGTGGTCATGGGTGTTTGCATTGTGCTTTTCTCAGGAAACTTCTTTATCTTAGCAAATGGCCTAATGCTTAAGTGTCAGGCCTGTAACCAGGTATCCTTCTTATGAGAAACTTGCTTGCATGGGCAGATGCCCTTGTCTCTCTTGCCTGACCTGGATCTAGTTTATTTCCAGCAAGAGAGCTCCTCTCTAGGGCAGCCCTGACCAGGAGAGAAGTTAGGGTTGGCTGTATGGGTCACATGACACACAGAAAGGCAACACAGTGAAACATATGAATTATGGAGTATTGTGTCACTCATAAATTCCAGAGGGAAGAGGGCAGCAGACCATGTAGGGCCAGTGCAAAAGAGGAAGGCAGTGGCACAGGAGTGTTCAACCAGCAGACTGAGGGCTGAAGGGGAGAGACACCTCTGGGCCAAAGCCTTTATTGGATAACAATTGTTCAAACTGTGATTAAAAGAAACAAATTTTGCATGACAACTCAGTACATGCATATATTCCACATATTTCTCACAGAAAACTAAAAGCTTAAAGAAACAACCTCCACTTTTACAATGTGCGTTATGCTTTGATATTCTCTCTCTCTCCACGGTATTAGTGATAAACCTAGGGAGCACTGAACTACATATCTGCATCCTCAGGCCCTCTTTCTTTCTTTCTTTCCCTCTTTCTTTCTTTCTTTCTCCCCCCCCCACCACTCTCTCTCATTATTTCTCTCTCTCCCTTTCCCTCTCTCCTTTTTTGGATTTTTTTGAGACAGGGTCTCACTATATAGTCCAGGCTGGCCTTGAACTCATGGGAATCCTCTTGCTCTGTCTCTCAAGTGTTGGGATTTCAGGTGTGCCCCACTATGCCCAGCTCTACTTAATTTTTAAAGAATGATTCTGACCTAAATTTGATTTCCCAATCTACTAATCAAAAATTTCAAAGACAGTGCTCTAAGCCTATTATGTCAATCCTACTGGTCTTGACAGTGACTAGCCTAAAACTTAGTGATCCGCTCAAGTTCAAGAGATATTAGGGCTGTGTGTGGAGATTTTTTTTCTTGAAAAAAAATGTTT
The DNA here is from genome assembly GCF_053883595.1 of Heterocephalus glaber. Classification (NCBI taxonomy): domain Eukaryota; kingdom Metazoa; phylum Chordata; class Mammalia; order Rodentia; family Bathyergidae; genus Heterocephalus; species Heterocephalus glaber. Next base: position 59,705,258 of record NW_028258317.1, on the reverse strand, counting down.
GCACTTAAAGAGAATTAAAAGAGTGAACTAAACTGAATTCACAGATTGGAAGAATTCAATATTATTAGTGTCATTTCTGTCCAAATTAATCTATTGACTCGTTGCAGTCTTAATCAAAATCCCACAAAGTTTTATGTTCATATTAAGAGGTTGATCCTAAGAGGTATATGGAAAGACAAATCAAATAGACTAATCAAGTCAATTTTGAAAAAGAAAAACAAATACGACAGACTAAAACTGCCAGACTATGGTAAGACTGACCATAATAATCAATACAGTTTAGTATTGATGAAATACTGAAGATACACCTAGATCAAAGCAACACAATAGAATCCAGAAGCAGACACATGCAAATAACTTCTAATATATTTAATGAAAGCAATAGCAATTCAGTGAAGAAACTGCGGTCCTTTCAACAAGTGGTCCTTAAAAATTACACATCTAGGGCCGGGGATTTAGCTCAGTGGTTTCACCACCTGCTACACAAGTGCAGGGACCTGAGTTCGATCCCTGGTACCAAAAAAAAAAAAAAAAAAAGATTAAAAAAAAAAAATTAGACATCTCTACGCAAACACTTAAACCTCAACGTATACTTCACACTTCACACAAAAATTAACTGAAGGGCTGGGGATTTAGCTCAGGGGTCCCATCACCTGCCTGGCAAGTGCAAGGTCCCATTTAATCCCCGCTACCACACACACGCACGCACACACACACACAGACAAATTAACTGAAAATTCATCTCAGGCCTAAATAAAAACTACAAAACTTTTCAAAGAAAATATAGGAGAAGGCCTTTATGAACTTGACTTAGACAAAGACTTTTCTCTTTTTTTTTGGCACCAGGGATTGAACTCGGTAGACTCTTAGGTATGACACCGGAAGTGCAATCAATGAAAGGAAAAGATGGTAAATATGACTTTACCAAAATTAAAGGTTGAAGTAAAAGAATGAAAGGACAATCCACAGACTCTGGAGGATATAGTGGCAAAACACATTTATGCCAAAGAACTTGTGTCCAGACTAAGAAAAGGACATTTAAAGCGCAAAGAGAGGGGAGCGGTGATGACAAAAAGGCATGGGTGAAGTATTTAAATAACACCTTCACTAAAGAGGTGTACAGGACTGGGGAAGAAGTTCAGTATTAGACCCTGGCCTGGTGTGCATGAAGCTCTGGATTATATCAGCAGCCCTGGGGGAAAGGTATGTATAACACCGTGCACACGTTACAATGGTTGTTTTTTATTTTAATTGATAATATTAAATACTGAAGAGAATTTAGAGCAACTGGAAGGCTCATATATTGCTAGTAGTGATATAAAATGATGCAGCCACTTTGAAGAACAGTTTGCTGTTTCTGTTCAAGTTAAACAAACTCTTGCCATTGTAATATCATCTGCCATGAGTTCTTAACCAGAAATGAACGGATGTTGGCACCATCTTCTTGAACTGTGAGTTAAATAAGATTTTTTTCTTTTCTTTTCTTTTTTCTGAGACAGGATCTCACTGTGTAGTTCAGACTGGCCTTGAACTCACTATGTAGCACAGGCTGGCCTTGAACTTACAGTGATCCTCCTGCCTCAGCCTCCCAAGTGCTGGGATTAGAGACTTTTTTCCTTTATAAAGTATTCCACCTCAGGTATTTTGCTATACAACATGAAAGTGTCTAATACGTATACAAAAAAATTTTATAGCAGTTGTAGATATACAACTGGATCTCAGATACTTCAGCAAAAGCAAACTAGTATACACAGTGAGACAGGAAGACAGAGAAAGGCAGAAAATGCTACCAAATAGAGAATCTAGGTGAATGCTTTTTCACTGCCCCATTCCTTTAAAAATATTTTTTTAGGGGAAGTGGGAGGGGTAGGGGAAAGGAAAGAAGTGAAAAGAAAAAATATGAGAAAAGGGAAAACATGGAAACAAAGTCTTTGTAAATAGGGAAGGGTAGAGGAGGTGAAGGGAGGGCAGGGGAATGGGGAAAAAATAAGAACCAAGACACATCATGTAAAGGTACAAGATCCCAATGATGAATGTAACTGTATTGTATGCCTAAAATGTACCAATAAACTAAATGGAAAAAAATCTTTAGAAATATTTCTTAATAAAAAGTTTTGGGAAAAAATTACTTCATCAGGGGGCTTGCCTCAAAAGGTCTCCTGTATCAAAAAGCTATCTTAAGTTCATTAAAATATTTTAAATGTATTTAATCTCAAGAAAATGTGCATTTAAAAATGGTTGCAATGGTAAATTTTGTGTTAAGCTTATTTTGCCATAATTGTTCAAAGGCTGTAACTAAACGTTTGTCTGCATCGGTCTGGTCCCCTCCACGCAGGGGAGCAGCCCCGAGGGGAGGACATCCTGTCTGGGTGGCACAGGCAGGGCTGGGACATGAGGCCTGAGAGGAAGGTGAGCCAGAGCAGGCGCTGGGAAGCCAGGGAAGGGCTCAGGCAGCTGGCTGGTGGGATGAGGATCCTGCTTTTCTGGATTCTTCCGGCGGGGCTGCAGGACAAGCCTCTCTGGCAGCCGGGTCTCCAGCTCAATGGCCCAGTGGACGGGCCTGCCACCTCCTCTCAGGTGGGCCTGGAGCCAGGAAACGTTTGCTGATGTCAGTTCTAACGCATGGAACCCAAGCGTCTGGAACATTTTTATTTGGTCTCTGTTTTTAATGGAAACATGAGTGAGATAACAATGTAGGCAGGGGTCCAGATAGATTGTGTTGCCGGCTTGGCAGCTTCTGGGAGCAGCTCGCGGAGGGAGGCTCAGCTCCATGCCCGGTTTCTGCGGTGGTCAGGCGCAGCAGGCCTGGCGGGGCCTCCCTCCTCCAGCCCGGCCTCCCCACCGCCGGAGACGCTGTCACCAGAGGTCGCCTTCTGCCTTGCGCTGCTTAGGGGACTCCCAGCTATCCAGGGAGCACATTTGTCTTTTTAATACATGCTGATCAACAACAGAACAACGGATAGAAAAGCAGAACAATTTTCACAAAAATTTTTTAGTCTCGCAAACTAAAGCTTACTTTGTCCTCTTCCCCTCTCTCCTCCTGTCTTTTTCTCTCTCCTTTTTTCTTATCCTTTTTCCCTTTTTTTTCTTATCCTTTCTTCCTTCCTTTCTATTATGGTCAACTATATATACAGTAGAAACAATTTCCTATTTTAATTAGTTTTAAGTGTGCCAATGAAGTGGCGTCAAGTACCCTCGTCTTTTAATTTAAACTAGTTTTAAAAATTATTGTTAGAAAAAATGATCCACACACATGATTAAAAAATAAGGCAAACGCTTTGAAGAAACAAAAATTTGAAAAGAAAAGATTCCCTCACTGCAGCCCTACCCTCCCACAGAATATTAACATTTCTTACTAAACCAGCACAAATCATTTTAATGAGGTTTTAGTAACCGCACAAACACATTCAGTCTCCCTCCGGTGTGGGGGAGTCGGTCCTGGGAAGCTTTTCTCAGCTGGAGTCGAGGGTCGCGTTTCCTTACTTCACCCAGGGACACGTGCAGTTACATACAGGTGCGCTTTCATATCTATTTATAGAGAGGGCATGATTTTGTATTTATATAATAAAAGTTATGTCTGCATAGCTCTATACCTTGATTTGCTTCATTTTTAACGTATATGCCCCTCTAGACCCTAACTTAGTAGACAGGAACCACTGTCACCCAGGAGGAAGGAGGACCAGGGCTGAGTCAGCCCCCTCGGCTTTGAGTCACAGCTTTGCTACTACCCAGCTGTGCGAGAGACAGATGAAATCCACTCGAGTGTTCTTCTAAATTTCTCTAGACCTGCTTTCTCATATGGAAATTTTAACTTCTTTATAAAATGGAATAGATATTGTTTTTATAGCATATGCATGTGTGTTAAGCACTCACACCAGTCAGGGCTCCCCAGAGAAACAGAACCAGCAAAGAGTGTGTGTGTGTGTGTGTGTGTGTGTGTGTGTGTGTGTGTGTGTTGTGTATACATCCATATGTTTACATATACACCGAATACTTTGGAAGCCGGCAAGACCAAGCTCTACAAGGCTGTTCAGCAAGCTAGAAATTCTGGAAAGAGCTGCAGCTGGGTGTGGTGGCACACAGCTATAGTCCAACTGCTTAGGAGGCTGAGACAGGAGGATCACCAGGCTTTCAAGGCCAGCCTGAGCTATTGACCAAGACCTTGTCTCAAAAAACCAAAAGTGAAATAAATAAATAAATAAAAAGTCTGTTAGGCAAAATTCCTTCTTTTGGGGGGAAAGGCCTTTCTCTTTCTATTAAGACCTTCATCTTACTGATTGAGACTCACACACATCTCAGAGAGTAATTGGCTTTGATCATAGTCTACTAACTTAAATGCTAATTTAATTTAAATGTTCATTCACAGAAACATCTAGAATAATATTTGATTCTCTGTATATCATAGTCTAGCCAAGTTGATTAGTGTATAAAATTAACCATCACAGTAATTTAATCTAATTTATTATATTATGCATTTACTTTTGGTTTTTTGAGATAGGATCTTTCTATGTAGTCCAAAAACTAACCTTGAATTCACTATGTAGCTCAGGCTAGCCTCAAACTCACTGAGATTCTCCTCCCTCAGCCTCCCAAATGCTAGGATTACAGGCAGTGCCACCACACCTGGATATTTTACTTTAAGGTGCTAGGGATGGAACCCAGGGCCACATACATGCTAAGCACATGCTGTTCCACTCAGTTACACCCGTGTCTCATGGTATGTTTTAAACTGAAAAACGCTGGAAAGACATAAAAAGAATTTTATCTCCCTCTGTCCCAAATTCTAGAAGAAAGAAATCCTAATATTTAGTAATTGCTATTCTCAAAATTTCCATGGTGAGATAAACAGTAAAAGAAAAAGAATAATGTACTATTAATGCAAATTTTAGATGAAAGATCATAATTTAATATTTTTTAAAAGGAGAAAAAATGAATTCAAGTGTAACTTTAAGTAAATGTTTCTTTAGGATAATGCATGATTATTCCTAGGAGATCCTTAGGAAATAAAATATTTTGTAAAAATAAAATAAAAACTTTATGCAAACCTATTAAAAAGTTGGAGTCAATGCGGATTTTTATTTTCTACTTATTTTAATTCTAGAATCAACTTACTTCCTATTTCAAAAGATAAATTGCTACAATAATGACTTCCTGACTCTTTCCCTCTAACTTCCAATATTTATTTATATTATCAGTTTTACATTGTTAAGGTTTATAAAACGTATGTGCTACCTATGTTTATAAAGCAGCACAATTTGTAACAGCTAAATCTTGGAAACAGCCCAAATGCCCATTAACTGATAAATGGATAAAGAATATGTGGTTTTTTTTATACAATGGAACACTACTCTGCCATAAAGAAAGATAAACTTGAGATATTTCTAGATTAATGGATGCACCTTGAGACCTACTCTTAAGTGAAATAAATTATGGACATGTGATGGCATTGTTTGTAGAAGATGATGAGAAAGTTTTCAGTGTTGAAGAATTTTAATGTTTAGAATTTTTATATCTACATGGTTAAACTTTGGTAATTCATATGTGTCTAGGAATCTGTCCATTTCTTCTGTGTTGTCCATCTTATTGGACTACAAGTTCTCAAAGTAGGTATTGATGATCCTCTGGATTTCTGCTGGGTCTGTTGTAATTTCAACCTTTTCATTCTTAATTGCATGGATTTGAGCCTTTTCTCTCCTTTTTTGATAAGGTTGGTTAAGGGCTTTTTCAATTTTATTTATCCTTTCGAAGAACCAACTCTTCAATTTGTTGATTTTTTGTATCATTCTCTTAGTCTCCATTGCATTGATTTCTGTTCTGATTTTATAACCTCCTCCTTTGTATGAGCTTTGGGTTTCTCTTGCTCTTCTTTTTCTATGTTCAGCATTAGGTTGTTTATTTAAGCTCACTCTGTTTTCCTAATATGGACATTCACTGCTATCAATTTCCCTCATAGGACTACTTTCATTGTGTCCCATAAATTCTAGTATGTTGTATTGACATTACTATTTAATTGTAAAAACTGTCTAATTTCTTCTTTAATTCTGTCTGTTGCCCATTTGTTGTTCAGGAGGGAGTTATTCAACTTCCATGTGTTTGTGAGGTTCTTGTGGATTATTTCACTATTTGTCTCCAATTTCATTGCACTATGATCTGACAATATACAAGGGATAACTTCAATTCTTTTGCACTTACTTAAACATGTTCTATGAGTAAGTATGTGGTCTATTTTGGAGAATGACCCATGTGGAGCTGAGAAGAATGTGTATTCTAGTTTTGTGGGGTGGGATGCTCTGTAGACATCTGTTAAGTCCATTTGTTCAAAAGTTTGGTTCAGTTCTAGTTCTCGCAATCATTATTGTTTGGCAACCTGACATTGTTTTTGTTTCACTGTGTTCTTTTCTCATGTTCAGGAAGCCCAGCTCTACGTAATTTCTCTTTTTATGTCTTTCTACTTTTTTATGAGTAGATTCCAACTGTGATCATACTTTCTCAACCCTGGCCTGTGTAATCTTTCCCCACACAGATAACAGGTCACATTAGAGCAATCACCACCATCTTCTCCAGCATCCACATTACAAAACTTTCCAAGCACTTGCTAGGGGCTAGACATGGTGCATGTCATCCACATGTCTTATCATAACTTATCTGCATAAAAATCCCATGACATAGTTTCATTGTGACCTCATTTTAGAGATGAAGATAACAAAAAGCAGAGAGAGTTACTCATTCAAAGACTTGCATACAGCTTCTAAGTGATGTAGTTGACATTTCAATCAGATTCCAACAACATCAGAATCTGAGTTTTTATTTGTTTGTTCTCATTTTCCATGCTGGGGATTGAACCCAGAACTTTGTGCATGCTAAGCAAACACACTACTATTGAGCTACAACCCTAGCCCCCAAAGACAGCATAGTCTTATGTTTAAGCAATAATGAAATGTTTCAGGTAGTTGGAGCATGATGTACATGATAGGAAAGTCAGGACCAAATGATGGGGCCCTTTTGGTTGGGTTGGGTTGGGTTGGGTTGGGTCTACTGGCCTTGTATCCTTAATGAACACTTTTACCTAGAAAAGGAGTACTGATGGGTTTCAAGGTTCTTAGGAAAGTCAGACAAATTTTTAGATCAAACTGTCCATGCAACTTCCTCTATCTTATGTTGGTTACTGGTTTCCTGACTCATAGTTGAGATTCCCTGGATATTATAAAAATATAGCTTTGGTTTTCTCCTAAAGTTATAAAGCAAATAGATTGGGTAAAGACTAGTGGCCAGTTGACATTCCTTCCTCCTAAAGAAACCAATGCAGCCCCATGACTGCTTTCCAGTATGACACCAGCAACATGGAGAGAGGAAAGAACAAATGGAGAAAACTAAGGGAATAATTCTTTTCCAAACACAGAATGGTTTTGATTGTGCTTTGTTTTAAATCTGAAAACAAACTTTCTGGTAGCATCTTCCCAGGAAGAGGTAAATAGTATGTGGAGTTGCTCAAGCACTGGGTAGCAGGAAAGTGAAGCATGTCAACTCATTGACGGTGATGTTTTCTGAATATTAGAAGTCACAGAACTTTACTCCCTGGTTGTTGAGCCCATAAAAACACCCTGGTTTTGGGACTTAGGAGAAACAAGTGAAGATTTGTAGAGTGGGTACACAGGTAGTAATAGAAAACTGTAGCTTCCTACTTTTATGAAAAATCATCTTGAGTGAATAGTTGGTGCATTGTTTAAAATAGCAAATGCATTTGAAAAAATCATTTGATAACAAATGTAGTGTTTTTTAAATTGAAATATCTGGCAAATAATTAAACATGGTCAACTTGCATACCTTTTTCCAATTTTAGTGGAAAGGCAGATTTGGATAGAACTCAACAAAGTAGTCAGGAAGTGTCAAAAATGAGGAAAGAGGGAGGAAGCTTCTGGAAAAAAACCAGAGGAAAGCAGTTATGCGGAACAGTGCATCCATTAGCCATGGTAGGCAAAGAGCCTAGAGCCCATAATACTTTCCAAAGCCAATAAAAATGATTTCATTTTTATTCCTCTTGAAATCAGAAGGAAAAAACAATTACAATGAATCCAGCCTGGATTTTATTCATTTTCTATACTAATGCAGTTGTAAAATGCAATTTTTAATATTTGTTTATGGAGGAAGGACTTCACAAAAATGAAAGTGCTAGGACCCTACAAAAGTCCTCGTACAACCCTGACAGTTACTATGTTGACTCCAAGACCCTAAGGAAACATTAGCCTGTGGATAATGTCATGGCTTCCATTACATTAACATTAGTAATGCCTGCCCGTCACTGGCTGGAAGGACCCATCTGCAGAGCTGTGGCTCTCATTGCTCGTTCAGGGTTTACCCAGCTGCTTCCAGCCCCTTCCTGGGGCGCAGTGACAAGGCCAGTCAGGTTTGTCAGCGCTGCTCCCACGCACTGCCAAGAGGCCATGTCAGAAGATGCCTGTCAGGATCACCTCCACAGGTATCTACTTTAGCCCTTCTGTCCAGGGCTGTTCCTGGGCACCCAGTTGGCACTGAAATATCTTCCATCCTGACTCAGAACTAAAGCTGAGGGCAGATGACCGGGAATGGGGGCCTTAGTCTACAAATCTGAGCCCAGTGTTTCTGCTGCAGTCTTGAAGTGGCTTTGTTTATGACTGGAACTCCCCCAAGTCCCAAGTCCCATGTGTGAAGAGCCACTCCAGTCACTTCCTGGTTTCCAAGCCTGCCTGAGGAACAGGCAACCTATGGTCTTCCATTTTCACATGTGTTCCCATCATCTGTCCCAGCATCTAAAGACTTTTTCCTCAAAGATTCGGCCTTTTAGGAAACTATACACAAACCACTTTGGTGCTGCCCAACACAAAGTTGATGTTTGTTTGATTGTGGTGTTGAGGATTGAACCCAGGGCCTTGTGCATGCTAAGCAAGCACTCTATTACTGAGCTCTACCCTGAGCTCTTTTTATTTTACTTTGAGACAGAGTCTCACTAAGTCACTCAGCCTGACCTTGGAAATGAAACCTTCCTGCATCAGCCTCCTTAGTAGCTGGGATTACAGACATGTGCCACCATGCTTGGCTAGCTTTTTGTTTTTATTACACACACACACACACACACACACACACACAGAAATAAATGGTAAATATTTCAAAAACAAATACCAATTTTCAGAGAGTTCAAAAACAATATGAATATAGATATATAAATACATACGAAGCACACCAACAAACCATTACCAACATTGTCAATATAGTGTATAAGTATATAGTCTCATTTACCATTATTTTAAGTTCTGGTGGATAATTTTGATCCATTGTACTGAACAAAAACATGATTAAAATAATAGTCTTGGACTCACATCGGAGAGACAAAGCACTAATTCTGGAGATTAAAGCTCAAGTGTAGGCAGCTCCAAGCACTTTCAGAGAAAAGATCAAAGAAATCAGGTCAGATGGGCTGGAAACCAGAAACTGATGGAACTGCTTTCACCACTGAAGAACACTGCAGATACCACTGCAATCTGGGAAAGCTCGCTTTGCCGAGAGGCATGTTCTGAAGCAGGTATAGGAGTCTGACCCCTAAGCACTAGCTTCCCTCCCCAGCCCCTATGGCCTTTGCAACCTTCCTAGAGATTTGAGAACCAGCTGGGAAACCATTAACTTGGCAGTTATCAACCAGGTCATTACTTTCCTTTGGAGGCATTTAGAAATGTCTGATGACTTTTCTTTTAACTATTGGCTTTTAGTGGGCAAAGTCAAAGGATACTAAATAACTTGCAAGATAGGAATACTTGGGCAAAAGAAGGATTTTACTTATTTTGTTAAATAAGTATATTTCAATAGAGATGCTACTACCCCAAAATGACACTAACACCCCTACTGAGGTAAATTTATTTAACAATTGAGAGATTGGATTGAGGGAAATTCTTCCTTTGCTAATATAAGTGTTTAACTTCTATATGTGATATTAAACCTATGGAGGGATGGTATGTATATTAGCTGATAAGATTTTCCACATTCACTTGTATCCCACAAAAGCGACAGAGATGCTTCCTTCCACATTCCCCACAGGTCAGGAATAGTGTAAGGAATGATTATATTGGTTTTGAGTGGTGCATAAGAATCAGGTTACCTCACTAGGGATCCTAGACCAAAATGAAAGGACATGCTATACATCACAAGGATAAAGGGTGTCCTGTTCTCACTGGGAACTGGATAAGGACATGATTTATTGTGAACTGACTGAAGTCAATTAGGTCATGCCCAATGCTTAGATTTTTTTTTTCTGGAAAATAATGGACACTAAAGAAATTTGAAGAAATGAGATTTAGCTACTCATGATTTCACAAAGAGATTACAGAGAAAGCAATATCAGATGTTTATGATACAAATTCCCCATTAATTACCACCAATTGATATTGTCCTGTTATTGTAGTAAAATTCTAGTTCTGTACTCTTTTAGGAGATCCAATCACACATTGCACGCACTGTTTATAGGCAGTAGACAGCAGAAGCAGCTTGCTTATTGGCATCAATGAGAAATCTTCCTACACCAATAGCTGAGCATGGAATACTTAGGGGTCAAGCTAGATTATAGCTAAATTCTCACATCCTTGTCATACAACAGAAAGGAGCCTCCTTAATGTATTTTTAGCCAGTTCTTATATTTTAATTTTCGCATCATCACAGAGATCCCATTTTGAAGAATCAATATTCTAAATAATTAAATGTCCTAACAAAGTTTCTAGTTTCTCCAGTAAAATCCCTCTTCTGACACTCAATATGCAGATGAGCAAAATGTTGGTTTGATGAACCTCCACCTATGGATCATAAGCTTTTCTGATTTAATATTAGCTGGTATTAAATGCCAAAGTTTTGGTTTAACCTAAATAACAGATACAAAATATCATATTATATTCCCAAAGTATTTATAAATTAGTAATAGTCACCATGACAAGATGGCATCAACAAGGGTCAGATGCTGTGAGGGCCAAGTGAAGTGTGCACTTGATGATATGCCACCACTTAAGACACCTTGGACACCATACAAGTTCCGATGAACCGTCTGCAGAGAAGGTTCTGAAGAGGATTTGCAGGACCCAGAAGCAAAGCGACCCTTCACCAACAATTACAGGCAGTAGTTTAGAAACAACTGAGGGTGCAGAGATTAGAAATAAAACCCCAAAAGAAGGAATACCCTCAATGGAGGAGTCATTTAACCCTGAAGGAAAAAAAAATCAAATATTTCTGGGCTTGGGCTACTAATAGAATTAAGAAATGTATTAACAAAATTAAATATTTCAGCTAGAAATGGAAGCCATGATCTTCTACATTAAAACTCAATTATCTAAAAATAAAGTTATTTTTTGTACCCCTAAATGTTGTAGGCTGATGGAACTATGAGTTCTACCTGTTACAGAGTAATTACCTATTTAAGCATATAGGATCTGTGCAGCTCAAAGTCCTTACAAGTAGGAGTCGTGCTCAAGTGATGAGTTCATTGTCTTTTCTGACACTAGTCTTGCTAGGAACTTGGGAGGAGGATGAGCCTTTGACAAGAAACTGGATCACAGTTTCAGAGCAAAATCTGGATGAAGGGCCATTGGTGGAATGATCTAGTCCTGACCTCTAAACAGAAACATCCAGGCCAGCCTCAAAGGGGAAAAGAAACAGCAGAGTTAGGATCTGAAACCGCCTTCAGAAATGTATGTTTCCCATATTTTCAGGGCATATGTATCTACTGTTATCTCAACAGGCTTGGCATAGTCTTTCACTTTATCTTAAAATGGCATAAGTAACTGTTATTTCCTGTACAAATATTTGACACTACAAGTGAAATGTTAAAAAAAGAAAAAAGGGTCTTTGCCGCCCAGAGCAGCACTGATCAGGCCAAAGCTCAGCTTCTTCTCCAGGTCTCATTTTTCCTACCTTTCCTGTGTAATAAGTTAATTCGCCTTGTGCTCATGGCTCTCAGGAGACTAGGACTCACTGCAGAGGTTCTGGTAACGTCCCCTTTCCCTGTTCCCTACATTTGGTGCCCAAGGTGGATGTGAATCGAATCCATGAATGAACTCACCTGTGAGACAAACTCGGAGTAAGAGAGACAGCACACGGATCTCCCAGGACGATTTCCGGACTCGGATGGGGGACATTGGTGGTAAGTGTGTCCAGCTGGGGGTAATTTTCTATCTTTCCTGAGTTACAAATACGGGTCAGTCTCTGTCAACGGAGCAGTGTAACTTTGCCAAATTACTTAGGTCACTGTTAAAGCAAGCTGTGTATCTGGTACCGAAGGATGCTGTGATAGATTTGTTAAAAGACATACAAATGTACGTCCCATCTTTTCCCCAGGAAGGGACAACTAATTTAATAGCTTGGGAACGAACATGTAGGTACCGTTCTCCATGAGGCCCAGCAAGGGGATGATCATCTCCCCCGCCCCCCCGCAATGCTCCCCACTTGGGCCTCAGTCCACTCTGCTCTCAAATTCTCTCAGTCGGTTCAGGAGACCTCGGCTACCCCTACCCCTACCTCCCCTTCTGTCCAGGCTTCCCCTTGTTCGGCTTCGTCTCCGGTTTGCTTTCATCTCACTGCAGCTTCTGCTCCACCCCCACAGCGTGCCGAGGAAGACCCTAACTCTCTAGCCCCTCAGCCATCTCGCAGAGGTCCAGCTGCCCCCTTGTGAAGCCCTCTTCTGGGGCCACTCCCTATCGCCGTGCCCTGCAAAAGGCTGTGACATCGAGCAAGGTGGTGGGAGACCCTCTGTGCTTTCCTGTCTCAGTTTTGCCTGATCCTGATGACCCAGAGGTGGACATGTATGTTCACGCCTCGTTTGATTTTAACATCCTGAAGGACCTCAGGCAGAGCGTGCTAACGAATGGTGTCCAAAGCCCCCATACAGTGGGTTTGTTGGACTATGTCTTCAGACTTAGTCTCTGGTTCCGCATGATGCTTTTCACCTTGCGAAAACGTGCCTGTCCCCTGCTCAGTATCTCCACTTTGAGGTGGAACTGCGTTCTTTAATCAGGGAACACGCTCCTAAGAATGCTCAGGGAGACGCTCAGTCGAGAGAAGTTACTATGGACATGTTATCTGGCATGGGTGACTTTTCAGATTTAAGCAGGCAAGCCCATTGCCCAGCGTTACTCTTCCACCAGCCAGAGGACCTCCTGCGGAGGGCTTGGGCTTCATGCCAGTTGAGGGTGCACCGATGAAATCTTTTACTCAATCATGCAAGGGCCGGTGGAGACTTACACAGAACTTGTAGTGAGATTACAACAAACTATTAGGAGACCGATTTCTAACTCCCAGGCAGCAGACATCCTGATCTTACAGCTAGCCTATGAAAATGCTAATATGGACTGCAAACAGGCAATAAATCCTGTTCGCTCCTCTAAAGATCTTGGAGCGTATATTAAGGCCTGCCAGAATATCGGGTCTCCTTTATACAATTCGGCTCTGATGGCTCAGGCCATCTCCCAACATTTACACGGTACACACAGTGATTTAAAATGTTTTAATTGTGGAAAAACGGGGCATCTCAGAAAAAACTGCAAAATGAAAGGGGCTTTACAAGCCGACCCGGGGCCACTGAGTCAGGCATCCAGAGAAAATAAGTTACCCCCTGGCCTTTGCCCTCGATGCTGAAAAGGCGTTCACTGGGCTAAAGACTGCCGCTCCAAATATGATAGGGATGGTGCACTGCTGCCGGGAAACGGAAATCGAGCCCTTCCCCAGGCTCGGGAAACAATAGGGGATCAGGGCCAGGGGGCCCCAGTCCCCCTGAGTCAGCGGTACCCAGTTCAGACCCGTGCACAAGTACAAAATCAGACAACATGGGTGTGCGGAGGGACATTTCTTCCCTCCTCAGGGGAACGCTGGGAAGCTCAGGAATAGATCTTCCTGCTGCTCAGAGAGTTCACCTGCTGGGAGGGGAGACTCCTGTATCTGTCCCCACAGGAGTTCATGGACTCCCACCCCCGGAACCATTGGCTTGATACTTGGAAAATTCTAACTTTGAAAGGCATTACTGTTATTCCGGCTATTGTTGATTCTGATTGTACCTCGGAATTGTGTGTTCCTGTTAGCGCCACAGGGCTTTGGGTCATAGAACAAGGAGATTATATTGCACAATTGTTGCTCTTGCCTAAACCAAAATTAAATATTAGCTTTAAAAATTCCTGAGAGGATCCTCAGCCAGAAATTCCTCAAGAAGAGATTAATTTCACCCACCCAAGAGATTTCAAAAAACCAGCCCATGTGCAAAATTAAATTGAATGGCAAATTCTTTACAGGACTGATAGACAAGGACACTGATGTGTCCGTGATTGGCACAGGTTTTTGGCCATCATCTTGGGGGACAAAAACCAACTAAAACATCTCTGGTAGGCCTTGGTACTCCCCAACAAGGTTTGCAAAGCCCCATTCCCCTGCCTTATGAAGGGCCTGATGGTCAATCGGGATATATTTGTCCTTACATAGCTCCCATACCTATAAATTTATGGGGCAGAGATTTATTGGAAGAATGGAGAGTCATAGTGACTACTTTGACCCTGAAACCTCACTGGGTCAACAAATGATGTATAAAATGGAATATGAACCCAGAATAGGATTAGGCAAGCAACGTCAGGGAGGAATACAGCCTATAGGACAGCAACAGAAAAATAATCACCTTGGAGTTGGATATGATAAAAAATTTTTAGTTGGAGCTACTGAAGAAGTTTCACTGACTGAGTGAGGCAGCCTTGCCTTTACAATGGAAATCAAATGACCCCATTTGGGTTAATCAATGGCCCCTACCACAGGAGAAACTAACCATTCTAGAGCAACTTATATTAGAACAACTTATTTAGAACCATCTGTGAGCCCTTGGAACACACCTATCTTTGTTATTCCTAAAAGATCAGGCAAATGGCGTTTGCTTCAGGACTTACGTGCAGTTAATGCCAGCCTCATTCCAATGGGGGCCCTGCAACCTGGTTTACCGAACCCAGTGGCAATCCCCCAGAAGTGGCTGCTTAGAACTATAGATTTAAAAGACTGCCTCTCTAACATTCCTTTGTGGCCAAGTGGCCAACCTCGATTTGCCTTTTTAGTACCTAGTATGAATTTTAAAGAACCGATGAAGCGCTTTCAGCGGACTGCGTTGCCTCGAGGAATGGCTAACAGCCCCACACAGTGTCAGCTTTTTGTAGCACAGGCTCTTCAAGCTACTCGTTATTCCCTACTGTATATTTAACCCATTATATGGATGACATACTAATCTCTGCAAATACACAACAGCTACTTTTACAGGCCTTTGCTGCGGCAAAGAAAGATTTAGTGCATTTTGGATTGTGCATAGCACCTGAAAAGGTTCAACTATGTGAACCTTATACTTACCTGAGTACCTTGTTAGCAGAGTGATCGGTTAAGCCACAAAAGATACAATTTAGGACAGACAAATTAAAAACATTGAATGATTTTCAAAAATTATTAGGTGATATCAATTGGATTAGGCCTAAGATAGGGATAGCAACTTTTCAATTGCAGAATTTGTACAAAATATTACAGGGAGATTCTGATCTTAATTCCCCTCAAAAATTAACTCCAGAGGCACAAAAGGAGTTACAATTGATAGAACAAAGCATATATAACTGTCAGGTTTTTCATATAAACTCTAATTACCCAGTTCATTTGTTTGTGCTTAACACTCCCCATTCACTTACAAGTTTAATAGGGCAATGGTATGTGAAACAGGTCTTTCCCATGGAATGGTTGGTTTTATCTAACCAGTTAGTGAAATCTCTATAATTATATCTAGAGCAAATTGCAAAAATAGTTTCCTTGGTACATAATCGGACCCGACAATTATTTGGCGCTGACCCTCATTTCATCATTATCCCAATTGATAAGGATCAAATGCAGATGCTGCTACATACTGCTTTATACTGGCAAGTAGCCTTTGCAGATTTCATTGGACACATAGATAATCATTACCCTAGTGATCCTCTGTTTCAGCTTTTTTCACGACATGAGTTTATTCTCTCCAAGATTACTCAATTTCAGCCATTGCAAGGTGCCTCAACCTATTTCACTGATGGCTCCTCTGAGGGCCAAGCAGCAATTTGGAGCTCTTCCTTTAGCTATGTGTTGCCTACACCTCGTCTCTCTCTCAGAGGTCAGAGTTGCTAGCCATTTTATTTGAGATAGAAAACTTTCCCTCCCAACCTCTTAATATTTTGAGTGATTCCTTTTATGCAGTTTGTTTGACTCAAAGACTGGAAGGAGCTATGGTCTGCTCTACCTTAGAACCTAAATTATTAAACTTGTTTTTAAGATTACAAAAGGCCATATGTCAAAGAACTGCTCCTTTTTATATTAGACATATTTGATCACATACCAATCTTCCTGGACCACTTTCCTATGGCAATGCACAAGCAAATCGGCTTGTAGGATTCCTTGCTGCTTTTGATCAGGCTAAGGAATCACATCACTATATCCATCAGAACTCCAAGGCACTACAACATGATTTTCAGCTATCTCGAGCTCAGGCACGACAGACAGTTATGGCCTGTCCTAGTTGCCAGCAGATTCCATGGCCCATTTCCCCTGAGGGAACTCACCCTTGAGGTCTAGCTGCCAATATGATTTGGCAGATGGATGTGACACATGTCCCCTCTTTTGGAAAGTCTCGATTTGTACATGTCTCTATAGATACATTTTCACACATGATACATGCCACGTGTCACTCTGGTGAGAAAGGTCACCATGTTCAACAACACTGCTTGTCTGCCTTTGCTGCCATGGGAGTGCCCAAAAATATTAAAACTGACAATGATCCATCATATGTTAATAAATCTATCAAAAAACTATTTTTTATTTGGCATGTTAAGCATAGTACTTGTACGCCATATAATCCACAAGGACAAGCCATAGTAGAAAGAGCCCATGCCACCCTCAAACATCAATTTGATTTTGATTTTGATTGCTTAAGCAATCACAAGGAAATCAGCTGCCTCCACAAGCCTGTTTAGATCTAGCTGTTTTTTACTTAATTTTTTGAATCCTGTAGCAGGCTTCACACAACCACCTGCTATGCTCCATTGGCATACAGATGCCATGGCTAAGACTCAGAAACCACAAGTCCTTTGGAAAGATGTCCAAACAGGTAAGTGGAACAGCCCCGATGCCTTAATAACTTGGGGGAGAGGTTTTGCCTGTGTCCTGACAGATAATGATGAAACTTTGTGCCTGCCCTCCTGGAACGTGAGACTGTGGGTCACACTGGTGGAACTGCCAACATCTTGGAGAATGGGTGATAGCACCCTGGCTGAGAGTGATGAGCAAGCTGCATCTGAGTGACCCACCTCACCAACAATGACCAACAAATCCACAGCAGGGTCCAGGATTGAGATGATGTCCCCAGAGGAATAATAAATATAGATTTAAAAAGAGGGGGCACAACTTGAAAATGTTATTTGTACATTTACAGGTATAAAAGCACTTTCAGGCCTGGGGATTTAGCTCAGTGGTTCTGCCACCTGCCTTGCAAGTGCAAGGACCTGAGTTCAATCCCTGCTACCAAAAAAAAAAAAAGCACTTGCATTCCTTCTGATTCTAATTTCAAGAGATCTTTGTTAACTGACTACAAACTGTTTTAAAAATAACTTTATTATCAAACACACACACATACAAAAAATTAAAACAATTCAAAGAAGAACAATGAAAGGGGGAAAAAAACTACAATAATATTCTAATACAGTAGAATTCAACCAAAACAAAATTGAAAAGCACTTAAACATTTTTCCATATAACTTAAAAAAGCATCTCAAGCACCAACAAGACATCAGAGGTTGTGATTTGTTTCAGAAAGATCCCCAAAACCAAAATTGAACAAATAATGATCTGGAAAAAAAAACTCCAGTTAGTTAGCAGACTCCACATAAGCCTAATTTAAATTTCGATACGGTCATATGACACGAGATGGAAACATAATCCAAGAAATATGTTATTAGGCCATTTCATCCACGTGTATCATTAATTACATTTTCAGTTTCTCACACTAGAGAAACT
Source organism: Heterocephalus glaber (assembly GCF_053883595.1). Classification (NCBI taxonomy): domain Eukaryota; kingdom Metazoa; phylum Chordata; class Mammalia; order Rodentia; family Bathyergidae; genus Heterocephalus; species Heterocephalus glaber. The sequence goes on along the minus strand of NW_028258317.1, from coordinate 59,687,210 downwards.
ATTCAGTATTTACACATGTGTATCCTATTTATTTCACTTAAGAGGATGGCCTCAATATGCATCCATTTAGCTATAAATGTCTCTAGTTTCTCATTCTTTATGGCTGAGTAGTACTCCATTTTATTTAAAAACCACATCTTCTTTATCCAGTTTCCAGTTAATGGGCACTTGGGCTGTTTTCAAGCTTTCACTATTACAAACTGTGCAGCTATAAACATGAGTGCACATATATCACTGTGGTATGATTCTGTTAATTCATTTGTGAAGATACCCAGCAGGGGGACAGCTGGGTCAAACGGGACCTCTAGTCCTAGTTCTTTGAGGTATCTCCATACTGATTTCCACAGTGGTTGCACCAGTCTGCACTCCCACCAACAATGGAGAAGGGTTCCTTTCTCCCCACACCCCTGCCAGCATTTTTTATTAGATGATTTCTTAATAGCAGCCATTCTTACTGGGGTAAAGTGGAATCTCAGTGTTATTTTCATCTGCATCTCTTGAATAACCAGTGATGTTGAACATTTTTTCATATATTTATTTGCTGCTTTTACTTCTTTGTCTGAGAAATATCTGTTTATTTCAGATACCCATTTTTGAATTGGGTCTTTGAATTTGAGAGATTTGATTTTTTTCAGTTCTTTATATATTCTAAATAGTAGTCCTTTGTGTAAGGTACAGTTGCTGAAAAATTTTTTCCCACATTGTAGGTTCTCTCTTAGCTCTATTGGTGGTTTCTCTTGCAGTCTAGAAACTTTTTAATAAGATGAAATCCCAGTTGTTGATTCTTTGTGCAAGTTCCAGTGCCACTGAGGTTTTGTTCATAAAATCTTTTCCTATACCAATATCTTCAAGAGTTCTACCTAACTTATCTTCCAGCAAGTTTAGTGTTTCTGTTTTAATATTTAGATCTTTAATCCACTTTGATTTTGGTTTAGTGCATGGTAAAAGATAGGGGTCTAGTTTTAATCTTTGGCAAGTTGAAATCCAGTTTTTCCAACAACATTTATTAAATAGGCAGTCTTCCCTCCAATGAGAGTGGTTGGCTCCTTTGTCAAAAATGAGGTGGCTGAGCATATCTGTAGTTGTTTCTGCATCTTCTAATCTATCCCACTGATCCTTGGGTCCGTTTCTTTGCCAATACTGTGCTGTTTTTATCACAGTAGCTTTGTAGTATAGTTTCAAGTTGGGGATTGTAATACCCCCCAGCCATATCTCTGTTGCCTAAAATGTCTTTTGTTATTCTAGGTCTCTTCTGGTTCCAAATGAATTTTTGGATTGTTTTCTCTAGTTCTGTGAAATATATTGTTGGAATTTCAATTGGGATTGCATTAAACCTATATAGCAGTTTTGGAAGTATAGCCATTTTCACTATTTTGGTTCTTCCTATCCAGGAACGATTGACTACAAACGTTTTTGACAAGTCTTATATATAATTATAAACATAAAAACCATAAAAGGGATATTATAATTCAATTTGGCCAAATATATTTGAGTGCACTCTAGTTTTATAAATTGTCTTATATGTTCATCTGTTGTCTTTGTCTGTTTGTACAGTTGAGCTCAAGGTTTTTTTCTCCTCTCTTTTCCTTTTCACCTTTTGAAAAATTTTTTTTTCTTAAAAGATATTCACCTATTATTAAATTGGCTTACAGATAAATATCATTAAGTTAAAGGCATGCCCTTCTTCCCCCAGGTTCCTAACTGATCAAAGTGCCACAGAGATTTATTTTACAAAAGTAACATGTATTGACACTTACTTGCAATAAACAAATTCCAATAAGCAGTTATAAACATAAAAAGATACACATATATTTTTTATTATTTGTTTGTCAAAGTAAATAGAGACCGTGGGTACTCCCTTTGGTGAATAAAGAAGCGGCTGCCCAGAAAATAATTATTCTGGTCTTAATTCACTAAAGGGACCCCCTAGAAATTTTCATAATCTTATGAGAGAAACACACAAATATCAGCTCAATATGTTATTATAAATTGATTACATTGGTTATCATTGAAGTGTAAGTTCTAAATATGTTATTATAAAATGTTTACTTTGGTTAAACTCTAAATATGTTATTATAAAATGTTTATATTGGTTAAGTTTTAAATATGTTATTGTGATATATCTACATTGGTCATCTTCAAAAGATTAATTTCTGTAGCATAAACTAAAGAGTGTTATTAGAAAGATGCTTTTGGTACCAAACTACATTGAAGAACATAAAGTTTTATATAATTGTGATATTTATTACTGTCCTTTTCTGGTGTTCAAAATGTATTCATGCCCTCTAATTGTATGGGTCTTCTAGCATATTGTTTACGGTAATAACTTTTTGATTCAGATATTTGCCCTTCTCTTATGCTCCAGCCAATTATTATAATAGGCATACTTGTAGACTGATATATTTTCCTTAGATGACATCCTATAAAAAGATAGCTACTTACGGATTCAACCACAAGAACAAGCATGATTGGCAATAATAACAGTCTTTTAACTATATTTTTATTCCAAAATCCTTAATATACAGTAAAATTATAATAGTTGAGTTCACTACTCCTCTTACAATGCTAATGTTATTGATTTTCTCTTCTGGGTGTTCAACAACCAACGTTTAGAGACCAGAACTAAAAAAGTATCTGGGCTAAGATGATAGCCAATATTTTGGTCCTGGCCCACTAAGGTCAACTACAACAATTACAACAAAAAGATCCAGGACATGAGGGAACCTTCTCCAAGATCCTGCATCTTTGGTGAGTCACCCAACCTCCTGAGCAGGGAGGTTGCTAAACACCAAAACAAGATCCAACAAAAAGTGTGCCAAAGGAACGTCACCTGGAGGAAAAAAATCTCCCATGTTTTCACAGGAAGCAACATGGTCAAACAAGACCATGACATATCCTGGTGGCTGACACTGACAGAGAAGCTAAAAGGCTCTATAAATGCTTCCAAGACAGTGCCTTTGGAGACTTAATTGACCTTGTTAGATAACAAGAGGTTGATTTTATTTAATATAGGTCTCACCATAACTTGGTTTTAAACACCCAATAGAAAAGTATAACTGAAGATAATATTTGAGTTCAACAAAAGTTTTGTTTTTTAGCCAATATTGTTTTAAAAAATTATTAGATTTTTAATCCTTTTACAGCCCCAATTAAGAGAAATGCTTATTATAGACAGCTAAGCCAGTCAAACACACTATAGATCCTCACAATATATAGGGACAAGCCATTTTTGGGTGTGCTCACTTTTCCTAAAAACACCCTCACATAAAACAAAAGAAAGGGAGATATGTTGGGAGAAAAGCTACATAATTTTAGGGAAAAACCATTTGATTAGGCCTAGTTCTCCTGCCTACAGGCCAGCTATGGCATTTCAACACATGATTCCATTTTGGCCTCTGGTCACAACTGAGACCTCAAGGACTCCATGATGCTGTGATGCTCCAGGGCAAGACCACACTTGCGGGAGACATCCTGGGAGGAGCCAAATCTTCATCTGCATAGCTCCTCATTGATCTAGGGATTCCGCCACTCCCCAGTCATCTGTTACATTTGTTTCTCCTTGTAATGAATAAAAGGGGTGGCAAGCTCAGGGGCTTTTGTCTTTGCTGCCCAGAGCAGCACTGATCAGGCCCAAAACTCAAAAAAAAAAAAGAAAAAAGGCTTTGTAATTTCTCAACCAATGTTAATCATTGTAACATTTTCACGTACAACTTTATGAATTTATTTCTATACATACATATATATGAATGAATATTTCAAAACTAAGATCACACTGTGAATACTCTTTTGCAATGTTTTTATTCAGCTCATTATATTTGTGGATCTCTTTTCATGTCAATCAATGTTGAATCCGGTGGTCCTCAAACTTGAGCGTGCATCAAAATCATATGATGAACTCGATTAAGCCCGAATTGTTGGTCTCTGCCCACTGAGTCTCTCAGTCAGTACTTCCAGGATGAGTCTGAGAATTTGCATTTTAGTCATTGTTTTTATGGTGAACCCAGGGTCTTGCACATGTTAGGTGAGCACTCTGCCACTGAGCTACATCCTCAGCCCAAGAAATTGCATTTTAAATAAGGTGACATTGATGCTGCTGGTCTGGGGGTCCTACTTTGAGAACCCTGCTGTACACTATCAAATTAATGGTTGCTGAATACTTCATCATATGAATGAATGTATTTAGTTAGACATTCCTACTCTATTTGCATATTTAGGTTGTATCAAATACAAATCATTTTCTTTAAAGAGCCTTGTAACTAAACCTGCATTTTGTTATATGAAATGTAAGTTAGTTTCCTTACACTGAGAGCCAAGGAAGTTGAAAAGCAGAAGGGAAGGGGACAAAAGGGGAAGGGAAGAAAAGGGAAGGGGAAGGAATGAAAAGGGAGGGGAAGAGAAGAGATGGAAGAGGAGAGGGGCAGGAGAAAATCAAATCATTGCTTTCTCCATTCACGGATTAACAAATTCTTTAGGGTTTGATGATACTCAGGGTTGGCTATGATGTGGGGAACATGCATTCTCACATTGCCAATATCAATCAACATTTACAAAGCAGATATTATTACACCTACAAGACTATTGCTACAATTCTGTGATATGTTTTGAAATGTCTTCCAGTATATGTGAAGATCTTCACTCAAGCATGGTCTGTCATAGGGAAAAACTGAAAACAACCCAGTGTCCTTTGACTGAAGAGACTCTAAATAAACAATAATTCACCCGTACTATGTAGCCCTTAAAAGCAATGATGCATAGCACTGATATCAAAATGCTACAGGTTTATTAATATGTGAAAAGACCAAGCTGCAGGACACTTTGTAAAATGTAACATTTTGTAGCAATAAGCATAGGAATATATGTTTCCATAGAAGTATATACAGAAAGGGTTTTTCAAGAAAACTCCTGGAATTGTTCGCTGTCATCTTTTTCAGGTGAGGAGATGAAAGACAATAAATATGGACATGGGAATTCAAGGACAAAAATCACTAATGTTCACTGTAGTAAGAGGAAGGGAAAACTTCTTGGTTATTGGGAAATATATTTGAGGCAAATATTAAAGAATGAACCAGATTTCAAAATCTCTCAATATGCTCAAGAACATGGTTTCTTTTTCTTTTTCCTTTGCTGTTTGCGGGGAGAGGTGATGCTGAGGCGTGAACTCAGTTTCTCTTGGAGCCTAGGCAAATGTTCTGTTGCTGAGCTACATCTCCAGCCCTGGTTCCTTTTTTTAACCATCTATTAATTTTTTTTCTAGGGTCCACGAGTATATTCATTGAGAATTTATTTGTAAAGAGTGCAAAATGGAAACAACCCAAATGTAGAATGGATAGATGGTTGGAATTAAAAAACAAAACTGGGCTGGGGATTTAGCTCAGTGGTTTTGCTGCCAGCTGCACAAGCGCAAGGACCGGAGTTCGATTCCCGGTACCAAACCAAACAAAACAAAACAAAACAAAATACTACTGCCATGGAAACAACATGGAGAGATCTTTCAGATACATGTTGAGCAAAAGAAGCTACATACAGGAATTCATAGTTATTACATGTTTCAGAAGAGGCAAAAACAAACTTGTCATAGCTGTCAATATGGAGACCATCAGGTGGAGAGATCATGGACTGGGCAGGGAATGAGGGAAACTTAGGGATGGTACAGCATTTCAGTAAAGGAGAAACCAACACTTTCAGACTAACTAGACTTATGTAAATTTAATATTAATTATTTTCCAATTATAAAACTTATATATGATTCCTTTTTTTTTTGGTACCAGGGATCAAACTCAGGACCCTGAGCTTGCAAGGCAGACAGCAGAAGCACTGAGCTAAATTTCTAAGCTGGGAGCTTGGAACAAAAGCCTAGAAGGACGGAATCATTCTTGTCTTCATCTACCCCCCAGACATTTTTTAAACTTACCTACCACTCTGAACACTGGAGCAGACACATAGCTCAGGGTGGATTCTTTCCCAGGATGTTTCTGCAGAAGCTGAAGGGGAAGAGTCTCTTCTCATTTGACACCAGCTATATACTACTGTGACTTGCAAGTGCCCCGAGGCCACGTTCCAGCCAAGCAGGAACCCGAGGGCCTAGTATTTCCAGGAAAGCCTCAGGAGCTGCAGAGCTCCATCTATGTCCCAATCAGTAGCCACTCCTCTATTCTCTCATGCATGAAGCCAGATCACCCTTGTGGTTTGGTTAAGGAACCAAAGTTTCATCATTTGCTGTTTGAGTTCATTCAGTTTGTGTTTCTCTCAACGTAAAAGAATCTGACAAATAGAGATGTATAGAAAAGCAAGACATGGGCACTGCCCTCAGAGAACTTAAAATCTATATAGAAAGATAGGAACAATTAAGAAAAAATTAATTAGAATATATTTAAGCATTACTTGGTGTGTACTGCACATATATTGTTCCTGTGCAGTGGCTAGGTATATTATGAAAGGTATAAAGAATGTGGGCAGTGAACAGTTGAATAGCTTTGAACAATACTCATGCATCACAAGACTCAAAAAATTTCAGTCCTCATTTGAAGCAATGCTTAATTCTGAAAAACTATGAGGTGGAAAGGAAAGAGTTTAGAGCAAGCCATGGGATGAAATTTGTATGTTATCTTCTTTATCTGAAAATAACACTGCCTCTAAATGCCTAGACAATTTGTAAAGGTAACTCTCAACCTGACAAGGCCAGAGGTAGGATAACTTCCAGGATCATAATTCAGCAGCTCAATCTTATTCTGAGTGGCCTGAGTTTAGTCTCTCCTCTTCGTTATGTTGGGTCCCATGATGACTGCAGTTATTCCAGCCATCATATACAGGAAACATCAAATCCAGTGATTCTATCTTTGCCAATATCCTCTTAGGAGTTTAATATCTTTTCTGGAACATCCAATGCCTAGCAGAACGGCTCTCCTGTCTCACTGGCCAGAACTAAGTCGCATGCAGACTCCCAAACAGAACACTGATAAAAGGAGTGACTATATCTTCATTTTCTGAAATTAATTAGGATTTGTACTTAAAACATGAGAGAGGATTGCCTTCCTCTGAAGTTTGGAAAAGGCATGTGGGGTTGGGGGTAGTATGTACTCAAAATAGTGGGGTACTGCAAGCAAGAAAGAGGGGAGATGGAAGGTAAGTTGGCAATTGATAACATCAGAAGGGGTGATGTTTGTTATTACAAAATACCTCTAAGCCTTGGTTTTCTGGTCTATAAAATGAAATTCAAAATCAGGTTTGTAAGAAATTAGTGGAAGAGAAATTTCCTTAGCATGTAGTAAGTGCTCAACAAAGAGCCATTGATTTTCCTCTTTTTCCATTCAAACACTTGCTCAACTACCTTTTTTGGAAAACCTACTATGCATCAGAACCTGAGCCAGATATCAATGATGTGATAGTGAACAGGATAAAAATAATCTCTGATCTTTAAATTCTGCAACAGAGATGTAATACACAATAATCGACACTGAATAATTGAAATAGCAGTCATGGTAGTGCTGAAAAAAAGTAGAAAGAAATGTCATATTTAAGGAAACTTTTGAGACTCCCTTTTCAAATTAGAGCAAGAAAGAAAAGGATAGCATTTAATTTCTGCTTACTATCAAATACAGAGAAAAACATTCATCATATACTGTAATCTTTGCCCTTTTAGGATTCATTGGCCTTTTCAAAAACTAAAAGACTATTTTGCTTGTGCTTTCTTTTTTGTCTTAATTTACCAGGTATAACTTAATTTTAGTAGACTTCAATCTCATTAGATAATTTTTAAAATATTATTTTTGATTGACATATCATAATTATATATATTTATAATATGTTGTGTGATTCTTCCATATATGTATAGAGAGTTTTTGTTAAACCTGTTTATCTTTGGTTAAAAGAACAAGGCATAAAAATGACTTCAATGAACCTCAACAACTGTGGGTGCATAAAAAGGCATAGGCATAACTTTAAAAGATTTTTTGGGTAGAGCAGAAGAGTAAACCTGAATGTACCTGGGCTGGTTTCTTTGAAAAATGTTTTAATTTTTCCACTGTCAAAAATTTCAAAGACACACACTACTTCATATTCACAAATTATGTGATTCAGAGTTTCCTCAAGTTGGCTATGCATTGCAATGCTTTAGGGATCATATTAAAAATAGATACCATCTATCTTCATTATTCATGGATTCCATTTTGGTGAATTTGCCTACACGCCGAGATTTATTTGTAACCTCCAAATCAATACTTTTCAGTATCTTCATGGTCGCTCAGGAAAACATACAGGAAGTCAAAACAACCTAAATCACTCACAGTGTACATTCTAAGCTGCGGTCTAGCTGTTCCCTGTTGGTTTAGCTTTCCTACTGTAAACAAGTACTCTTTTCAATCTACTTCGTTTGGAATATTTTGCATTTTATGTTTTCACTGGTTCTTTGGCTGTTTAAGAGGGGCTCCCAGCACAAGCGCTGAAGTGCTGTCCAGCGATCCCATCTGCAGGAAGGCTGTGATGTGCCTTCCAGAAAGAAAAAATCTAAGGAAGCTTTGTCCAGGCCTGACTTAAGGAAATGGGAATTCAATGATAATGAGACAACAATCCTGCACATCCAAAAAAGGAGGAAAAAAACTACTGGTCTGAGTCCAAGACTGTTCCTGCAAAACCCTAAATTAATATCTTTAGAGCATTGCGGACCTGTGGAAATGATGGAAGAGCAGTTAGCTTGGAGGATTCATGAGACGGTGACACATTTAGGAAAAGCTTAGCAGACAGCTTTACTGGGAAGCTGAAAACCTGAGAAATTGGCTCAGGCTCACAGATGTTGAAAAGCAGTAAGACATGAAAAGTGTTACCTTTGCAGGCCAGGAAGGTTCTGTAGGTCTCGAAGGTGTGAAACAATTTTCTGAATGTACTATGCAGGAAAAGGGTTATAGGGAAGAGTGAAAAACATGGCTGGCTTGTTTCGTAAGGAAGTTGGCAAATAAACCTAGAGAATGGAAATGGCGTTTCAGTTGATGAAATGTGACCAGTGGTTCTCAGGAACTTAACCTTGCATTTCCTCTTGTAGCAATAGTTTAGTATTTGCTAATTCAGTGACTGCTGTGATTTTAGAGAACATAATCACCATGAAGAGCAAGAATTGACCATACTCACTTTGCCCTCATAGATTGTGAAACGTAAGGTAGGGCCCAGGTATCTATTGTTTTTTCATATCCCCTTCATTTGATTCTGAAGCAGGTTAGTCTGTGAGAATTTAAATATCTTGTTTCTACGTGTTTCCAAAAGCCTATACATCTTCAATAGGTATCATTTCTTCCCCTCACCCCTTGGGGTGTTAATAGGATCTAAGGATCCACTGCTTCGACAGTCTCATGTCAGAAACACGTGGTCCACCAGGATAAAGCTACTACCTATAGTCAGTGATTTCTCACACCCTAGACGTTCTCTTCAGTATGAGATAGGCACTGCCATGAGAATGAGATTTGTTTTCCATAGATCAAGGATGATTTTTAAGGAGCGATTTTTCCCTCCAGGGGACAGTGGGCAATGTTTAGAGGCATCCTGGGTTGTCACAAATCAGGAGGGGGTGTGCTAAGGGCAGCTAGTGAGTAGAGGACAGGGATGTTGCCAAATATCCTACAATCCACAGTCTAGCCCCTACCTCTCAAAATAAGGACTTAGCTGGCCCAAAACGTCAACGGTGTCCAAGCTGAGGAGAACATGCTTACGTGGATGTAATGATCCCAGTTATGCAATTTCTCATTTTTAGATTCTGTACTAAAGCCAAGTGTTACTGTCACATAACTTACTTGTACAAAATTGTGACTCTATCTGCAGCCCACATACCATATGATAGTTATGAAGAAAGATTCGGGGAAACCTTTTCTCACAGGTATGTTGTTCATTTTTTAAGCCAAGAAGGCATGTGGCTTTTAAAATCAAGCTTGTGCCTGCACATTGCCCCTAGCTTTATGATCTGTCTATTTCCTTGTTTGCACTTCATACAAGGTGGAGTCGAATGTCGTGGAGTACAGTGTCATAGGAGACAGGTGCACCCTGACCATCATGGTGGAGTTTCTATAAACTTGGGGAAAATGCAACCAGCAAACCAAAAACATGATAAAAAGGAACCTCAACCTACCAGAGACCCAATCTGTCACCTCATGTGGGTTTGGTCCTGCTCTCCAGTTACTTCAGTCACAGCTTGGGCAATGAGGAAAGGACACTGGGTTTCTACAGATCAGATTTCCTGAACAGAAATATTTATGGGCAGAAAAACAAAATGACCAAACATTTTAATTCAAGGTTGGCACTTAGGTTTCAATAAGGTTTTGTTTCCCTGAAAGAATAAAGACTGAGTTTAGCTAAAAAGTTAGAAGGTGAAAAGTAACTTTATATTTTTTCCATCTCTTGTTATAATTTCTATTTGAGAAAAAACTGAAATGACTTTTTTCCTCAAGAGTATTTAATGAAAATTCAACAAATAAGTTGGCTTCATTAATTTACCAGGTATTTAATAAGCACTTGCTATATACAATGCTTTGTACTAGGCCTGGAAATACAAAAATGAAGAGGGCATAATCTTTGTTCCAATGAGCAATATTAGTAATTAATTTAACATTTTAATGCTTTTCTTTTTTCTTCTTCTTTTTTAATACTAGGGACTGAAACCAGGGTCTTCACACAGAGCTACATCCTTACCCTATCACCCCTTTTAAAAATTTTTATTTTGAGACAGTGTCTCAGTGTATTGTTAAATTGCCCAAGTTGGGTTGGGCTTGAACTTGTCATTCTCCTGTCTCAGCTTCCCAGAGTGCTGGGATTATAGCCATGTACCACCATGCCTGGTTTGATATGGATTTTTCTATTAAAAAAATGTAGACACAGTCTGGGAGAATATGTTTGCACAATGCTTATCTGATAAAGTATTATTATCTAAAGTATACAAACTATGTTTAAAACCTCACAATAAGAAAATTAACAACCTGATTTTTAAAATGGCAAAAACCAAAGATGATATATAAATGAGAAGCATATGAAAAGATGTTGTACATACATCATTAGAGAATTTTCAAATTAAAATGAGACCACTATACATCTATGAGAATGGACAAAATCCAGAACACTGACATCACAAAATGCCAGTGAGTATATGGAGTAACAGAAACTGGTGGGAATGCAAAATGTACCTGCACTTTGGAAAAAGTTTGGTAGTTTTTTACTAAACTAAACAAACTTTTACTCTACAATCCAGCAATCATGCTCCTTGGTGCTTACCAAAATGAGCTAATAGTGGATGTTCACACAAAAACCTACACAAAGTATGTTTATAGTTTTATTCACAATTGCCAAAACTTGGAAGCAACCAAGATGTCTTCAAGTAGGTAAATGAAAAAATAAACTGCAAAGGGCTGAGGGAATAGCTCAGTAGCAGAGCATTTACCTAGCATATATGAGGTCCTAGGTTTAATTCCCAGGACCAGAGAGAAAAAACCAAAAAACAATCCCCACTCCTTACATCCACACAAGGGAGTATTAAGTGCTAAAAAGAAATGGATTCTCCAGACGTGAAAAGACTTGGAGAAAACTTGAATGTATATTATTAAGTGAAAGAAGCCAGTCCGAAAAGGCTGTACTATATGATTCCAACTATATGTAATTCTGGAAAAAGCAAAACTATGAAGATAGTAAGAAGACCAATAATTACCAGGGGTCAGGAATGAGAGAGGGATGAATAGGTGAGGCACAGGGGAGTTTTAGGGCAGTGAAACCACAACCAGTCCCAGACTAAAGAAGGTTTACTTAATGATTTCCCAACATTACTATGACATGAAAGCAGTATACATTCAGTAGAAACTCCTCCTCAATTTTTATATTCCTGGGCTAGTGATACTCTTGTGATTCTGGGCAGTGAGAGTGAGCCACAGCTCCCAGTCAGCCGCATGGTCAAACTACGTATTGGAGTGAACAACTTGGACTCTATAGTGTATTGTGTTGCTATGCTGTGCAGTTAGGTGTACTAAGTACATTTCTATGATATGTTGTGCAATACAAACTAGAGAGGTGAGGCAGAGACCAGATCATGGTGTACCATTTGAAGAAATCAGGACTTTTATCTTTTAGGCAACAAGGAATCATTGAAACCATTTACATAAGAGTGGGAAATTACCAAATTTTCATTTCTGATAGGTCACTCAGACAGTAGCGTGATGGTGTGTGACTTTGAAAGTAACTTGAACTGTGTGAGGTGCTTCCGCTTCCACATTTGTGGGATGTGGGCAAATGGGGCTGATACCATAGGATTATGGTGATGATCAAATGAGCTAATATTTATAAAATGCTCCCACCAGTAGTTGGCATATACATAGTAAGAACTAAATGTTTGTTGTTACTATTACCATTACTATCATTATTATTATCACTGTTTTGTTGTTGATTAGGTTAGAAGAGTGTGAGATCAAATGTATGGAATTGAGAAGCAGGGCTGTCTACACCCTCAGTACTGTCTTCATCAACGTCACTTTACTTTTCCACAAAACACTTGCCTGGAAGTTCAAATCTGCAAATAACTTAGTTTTTTACTCTAGAAACAACGTCAAAGACCCATAAATAGCATTAAGGACATGTTATATTCTAAGACTATCCAAACCTTTGCCTTAAAATTCTCACTTTGCTGCATCCTCACTGCGAAACTATCTGATCATACCATCATCCAAGATCTCACATTGTCAGCCTTCCCTTAACCAGAATTCAAAACCTTATAAACAGCTCAATCTGGCATTGCTCCTGTTGGATTGCTACCCAGACTTAAAATGGAGCCTCCATTGCTGCAGTGTGCAATAGACACTGCTTTGTCTTCTGGCCAGGTTGTTTTGGTGATATTTTCAGGAAGACAGAAGTCAAGAGCAGGCAACTCAGAAACTGGCAATAGCCCAAGTGAGAGATGATGAAGGATGAACTGTGCTCGATGACAGGAGAGCAGGATTTAAATAGAAGCACTGTGAAGGAGGAAGCTGGCTAACTGGGTGTGGGAGAGAGGGAACACTGAAGGCTGTAGCTTCAATACTTAAGTAGACTGGGAAAGTGCTTTCCTGCAAAGTTTGTTAGAGCTAATACAGTACATGCATTGACATGTTGTAATTGGACCCAGCTTTATTGGAGATATCCCTGTTTCTAACCATCAGCAGGCTCTGCCCACAAGGCCTCTCCAGAGGTAGGTGGCCTGGCTGCAAATAGTTTGGGTTAGGCTTCTCAGAGCCATAAGAGAATGCTCTCCTATGCCAGGCTTAGTTTCAATTCTCTCCTTAGTCAGAAACTTTCCTTGTCCATGTGGAGTCCAATATACCTAAGTACATCATCTGCATGTGACTGGGTGTAGTTGTCACCCCCGTTCTTTCTTGTTAACTGTGTATTGACCAATTTCTGAATTGCTAATGTCCCCCAAAATGAATTCTACTTTCAAAACACTGATGGAGATTATACTGAATATTATTGGGAACAGATAAAAGGACAGTAACCGACCTGTCCTAGTTTCCTGTGCCCTGACACCCAATATCCCAGGAACCTCCACAGTCCCAGGAAGACTAAGACTGCTGGTCACCTAAGATAGAACAGAAAGTTAAAATTACCTTTAAAATCTACCCCCTTGGGAAGTTTGTAGCAGTTAGTGCCTACACTAAGAAAAATGAGCTAGCTCCCTTTGGTTCTTTGGATATATCATAGGCCATCCTAGACTGTGTGTGTTCCAAGTTGCAATCCCAAGTTTCGTATTTGCCAAATCAAACTTTTTATGCTTTGAAAAAAACCCAGAAAGATCTCACATAAACAATCTAACTTTGCACCTCAAGGAACTAGAAAAGGAACAAACTGAGCCCAAAGTTAGAAGAAATGAGGAAATAAAAGTCAGAATAGAAATAAATGGAGACTAGAAAAACAATAGAAAAGATCATTGAAACCAAGAATTGGTTATTTTAAAACATAACATTAACAAACCTCAAGTGAAGCTAAGAAAAAAAGAGAAAAAATTCAAAGGCATAAAATCAGAAGTAAAAGAAGACACATTACAGTGGTAAGGAAGAGTAAAATATCTAGCCCTAAATATATTTCTTTGGCATATTTAGAGTTGGTTTATATTACAAACAGTAATACAGTTGGTTTACTGCTGATACCACAGAAACTCAAAGGTTTGTAAGAGACTAATATGAATAATTATACACTAACAAATTAATAACCTACAAGAAGTGGACAGATTCCAAGAAAGATATAAGCTACTCAAGACTGAATCATGAAAAGATCTAAAATCTGAAAAATCAGATAATCAAAAATCTTACAATAATGGAATCCAGGACCAGTTTCATAGGTGCTTACTACCAAAGAGTTAAGGAATCAATAACTAGTCTTCCTCAAGAAATTGAAGAGGAAACAATATTTCCAAACTAATTTTACGAGGACATAATAACCCTGATATTAAAACCAGCAAAAGACACTATAAGAAAAGAAATTACAGGTCAACATGCTGATGAAATGATGCAAAATACTTCAATAAAATAGTAGCAAATTGAATTCAGTAGTACCTTAGAAGAATTATTCACTGTGATCAAGAAGCATTTACCCCAGAAATGTAGGGGCAGTTCAACATAAGCAAATCAATAATTGTGAGACACTATAGTAAGAGATTAAAAAATAAAAATCAAAGGTTCATCTCAACAGTAGCAGAAGAACCACTGGACAAATTTCAACATCCTATGATTAAAAAAAAACTGTCAACAAATTATGTATAGAACGTATGTATCTCAACATAATAAGGGTGATAAGAAATCAACTGCTAACATATTCAATGGTATAAACTTAAAAGGTTTTCCTCTAAGATCAGTAACAAGACAAAAATGCCCACTCTTACCACTTCTACTCAGTATAGTATAGTACTGGAAGTCCTGGCCAGTGAAATTAGGTATATATAAAAAAAATAAATAGCCAATAGAAAAAAAAAATGTCTTTAATAAAATATCCTTAATAAAAGGTCTTGGGAAGATTGGATAGGCCATGTATATAAGAATGAAACTGGATTGCTATTTTATACAATATACAAAAACTTAAGTCAAAATGGATCAAAGACAAACATAACACTCAAAAACACAAAAATACTAAAAGAAAACATATAGGAAAATATCCTTGATATTGGTTTTGCTAATGATTATATATTAATATTTTATAATTAATTACATATTTTCTAACTAATATTAATGGATCATATTAGTATATATGATAGTATATTAATATATAATAATATATTATGAATTATAAAATCATACAAATTATAAATTAATAATATGATTCCCAAACTTCAGGTAACAAAAATAAACAAATGGTATTGCATCCAACTAAAAAAGTTTCTGCTTGAATGGGTCAAAGAGCAAGATCCAAAAATATGCTGCATACAAGAAACACACTTCATTCAACAAGAAACTCATAGATTGAAAGTTAAAGGGCGGAAAACAATACTCCATGCAACAGGAACATGACAAAAAGCAGGAGTAGCTATCCTCTTAGCAGATCAAGTGGATTTCAAACCAACACTGATTAAGAGAGACAAAGAAGGACACTACATCCTTGTAAAGGGAATAATCCAACAGGAAGAGATGACAATTATAAATATCTATGCACCAAACACTAGTGCGCCCAACTATATAAAACAAATGCTAACAGACATGAAAAATCATATAAGCACTAATACAATAGTAGTGGGGGACATCAATACCCCACTGTCACAAATAGATAGATCAACTAGACAAAAAATAAGTAATGAAACACTAGAACTCAATTGAACTCTTGAACAAATGAGCTTAACAGATGTTCACAGAGTGTTCCATGCCACAAAATCAGAATACACATTCTTTTCAGCTGTACACAGTTCATTCTCCAAAATAGATCACATACTCGCTCATAGGATATGTTTAAGTAAGTGCAAAGGAATTGAAGTTATTCTCTGTATATTATTAGACCATATTGCAATGAAATTGGAGATCCATAGCAAAAGAAACAGCAAAAATTTCATAAACACGTGGAAATTGAACAACACACTTCTGAATAACCAATGGGTCACAGAGGAAATTAAAGAAATCAGACAGTTCCTTCAATTAAATGACAATGACAATACAACATATCAGAATCTATGAGACACAATGAAAGCAGTCTTACAAGGGAAATTCATAGAAGTGAATACTCATATTAGGAAAACAGAGTGAGCCCAATTAAACAACCTGATGCTGAACCTCAAGCTTCTAGAAAAAGAAGAGCAGGACAGCCCCAAAGTTCATATAAGGGAGGAAATTATAAAGATCAGAGCAGAAATCAATGTAATGGAGACTAAGAGAATGATACAAAAAATCAATGAAGCCAAGAGTTGGTTCTTTGAAAGAATAAACAAAATGGACAAACCCTTAGCCAAACTTATCAGAAAAAGGAAAGAAAAGGCCCAAATCCATGCAATTAGGAGTGAAAAGGTTAAAATGACAACGGACCCAGCAGAAATCCAGAGGATTATCAATACCTACTTGGAGAACCTATATGCCAATAAGATGGAAAACACAGAAGAAATGGACAGATTCCTAGGTACATATGAATTACCAAAGGTGAACCAAGAAGACCTAAAAATTCTAAACAACCCAATATCAACCAATGAAATTGAAAATGTAATTAAAAACTTACCAACTAAGAAAAGCCCGGGTCCTGATGGCTTCGTGGCTCAATTATACAAAACATTTAGAGGGAAACTACTGCCACTATTGTTTAAACTCTTCAATGAAATTGAAAGGGAAGCAATACTCCCCAATTCATTCCTGGAATCAAGCACCACCTTGACCCTCAATGCAGAGAAAGACTCAACTGAAAAAGAGAACTATAGGTCAATCTCACTAATGAATACAGATGCAAAAATCCTTGCAAATAGAAAGCAGAAGAAGGCCAGGGATTTAGCTCAGTGGTTCCAGCGCCTGCCTCGCAAGCGCAAGGTCCCGAGTTCAATCCCCAGTACCAAAAAAAAAAAAAAAAAGAAAGCAGAAGATCATCAAGCAGATCCTATACCTTGACCAAGTGCAATTCATCCCAGGGATGCAGGGATGGGTCAACATATGCAAATCAATCAACGTAATACACTATATCAATAGAGCCAAGGACAAAAACCATATGACCATCTCAATAGATGCAGAAAAGGCATTTGACAAAATCCAGCATGCATTTATGATAAAAACCCTACAAAAAATTGAAATACATGGTCTCTACCTCAATCTGATAAAAGCCATCTATGAAAAACCAACAGCCAATATCATACTAAGTGGTCAAAAACTGAAATCCTTCACACTAAAATCAGGAACAAGACAAGGATGTCCACTATCACCACTGCTGTTCAATATAGTTTTGGAAACATTAGCCACAGCAATTAGACAAGAGAAAGAAATAAAAGGAATAAAGATAAGAAAAGAAGAAGTCAAATTGTCATTTTTTGCAGATGACATGATACTCTATATAGAAGACCCCAAGAACTCCACCAAAAGTCTTCTAGATTTAATAACCAAATTCAGTCAAGTAGCTGGTTACAAGGTCAACACACAAAAATCAATAGCTTTCCTCTACATGAACAACAGACTCACTGAGAGAGAAATAGGGCAAATAATTCCTTTCACAATAGCATCCAAAAAATTGAAATACCTAGGAATCAACCTAACAAGAGAAATCAAAGACCCCTTCTATGAAAACTATAGCACTCTGAAAAGAGAGATTTAAGAGGATATTAGAAAATGGAAAGACATCCCTTGCTCCTGGGTAGGAAGAATCAACATAGTGAAAATGGCTATACTTCCAAAATTGCTATATAGATTCAATGTAATCCCAATTGAAATCCCAGCAGCATACTTCATGGACTTTGAGAAAACAATCCAAAAATTCATTTGGAACAAGAAGAGACCCAGAATAGCAAAAGCAATTCTAAGTAAGAGAGATGTGGCAGGGGGTATTACAATCCCCAACTTGAAACTATACTACAAAGCTACTGTAATAAAAACAGTATGGTACTGGCAAAGAAACAGACCTGAGGATCAGTGGAATAGATTAGAAGATGCAGAAAAAACTCCAGACACATTCAGCCACCTCATCTTTGACAAAGGAGCCAAACACTCTCACTGGAGGAAAGATAGCCTCTTTAATAAATGGTGCTGGAAAAATTGGGTTTCAACTTGCCAAAGATTAAAACTAGACCTACATCTCTCACCATGCATTAAACTAAAATTGAGATCAATTAAAGATCTAAATATTAAAACAGAAATTCTGAACTGGCTAGAAAAGAGGTTAGGTAGAACTCTTGAAGACACTGGTGTAGGAAAAGACTTTATGAAACAAATCTCAGTTGCCTATGAACTAGCACAAACAATCAGCAAGTGCGATCTCTTCTTACTGAAAAGGTTCTGCACAGCAAGAGAAATCAGCAGCAGTGTGAAGAGACAACCCACAATGTGGGAAAAATTTTCACCAGTGGTCTCTCAGACAAAGGCCTACTATCTCGAATCTATAAAGAACTTAAAAAAAATATGACCTCCCAAATTTAAAGACCCAATCCAAAAATGGGATCTGAAATGAACAGACATTTCTCAGACAAAGAAGTAGAAATAGCAAATAAATATATGAAAAAATGTTCATCACTGGTCATTCGAGAGATGCAAATGAAAACAAGGCTGAGATTCCACCTCACCCCAGAAAGACTGGCTGCTATCATGAAATCAACCAATAACAGATGCTGGCAGGGCTGTGGGGAAAGAGGAACCCTGCTCCACTGCTGGTAGGAGTGTAGACTGGTGCAACCACTGTGGAAATCAGTATGGAGATACCTCAAAGAACTAGGACTGGAAGTCCCATTTGACCCAGCTCTTCCTCTGCTGGGGATCTTCCCCAAAGAATTAAAAGAATCATACCACAGTGATATATGTGCATCAATCCTTTTTTCTTTTTTTCTTTTTTTTTTTGGTACCAGAGATCGAACTCGGCACCTTGCACTTGCAAACCAGGCGGCAGAACCATTGAGCTAAGTCCTTGGCCCTGTGCACCCATCTTCATAGCAGCACTGTTTGTAATAGGTAAAACTTGGAAGCAGCCCAAATGCCCATTAGCTAGAGACTGGATAAAGAAAATGTGGGTTTTTAAAAATATATAATGTAGTACTACTTAGCCATAAAAAATGAGAAATTAGAGACATTTATAGATAAATGGATGCACATTGAGGTGATACTCTTAAGTGAAATAAATAGGACACACATATGCAAATACCGAATAGTTTCTCTAGTGTGAGAAACTGAAAGTGTAAATAAGGATTAAAAGGTATAATAGATATTGTGAAATAGGAAGAAAAGGTGTAGGGGAAGGGGAAGTGGGAGGGGTAGGGGAAAGGAAAGATGGGAATGGAATTAATATGAGAAAATGGAAAAATGGAAACAAAGTCTGTGTAACTAGGGAGGGATGGAGGGGTTGAAGGGAGGGCAGGGGAATGGGGAAAAATAAGAACCAAGAGAGATTATGTAAAGGTGCAAATTTCCAATGATGAATGTCATTATATTGTATACCTAAAATGTACCAATAAAATAAAATTTTAAAAAAAGTTTCTGCTTAGCAAAGGAAACCGTCAACAAAATGAAAAGGGAACCTACAGAATGGGAGAAAACATTGCAAACCATATATCCAGTAGGGGACTAATATCCAAAGTACATAATGAGTTCATAAAATTTAACAGCAAAAAACATTTTTTGAATGGGCAAAGGACTTGAATAGATGTTTTTCTAAAGGTTATACAAATGATCAGCATATATATATGAGAGGGTTTAACATCACTATTGTTGAGGAAATGGAAACCAAACCACATGATCACCTCATACTTGCTAGAATGGCTTATATGGTGAGTATTGGTGAGGATGTGGGGAAAGGGGAACCCTTGTGCATTGGTGGATGTTGTGGTGTAGATCTTGAATGTTTCCCAAAACGCTCATGAGCTCAAAGTGGGGGTTTTGGAAGGCGACTGAATCATGAGAGTGCCATAGGTATCAGTGGATTCATACACTAATGAGTTCTTCAGCTAAGTGTGCTGTTGTGAGGTGGAGCCTGATTAGAGGACGGTCACTGGTGGCATGACCTGGAAGAATATATCTCCCTTCCCAGTTCCTCCACTATCTCTCTGCTTCCTAGCTGCCATAATGTAAGCAGCTTTTCTCTGCTGGACCCAGGTACCATGCCCTTCCTGCATTAGAGCCAGCCAGCTACAGGCTCAATCTTCCTCCAAAACCATGAGGCAAAATAAACCTCTTCTCCTTCAATTTGTGAGTGTCTCAGCAATGAGAAAATGAGTAAAACAAAAGGAATGGAAATTGATATAGCCATCATGGTGATATGTGGACATACAAATAATCTAAATAAGGAAATTAAACTAAATAAGGGAAATACTATAACTCCCAATCTGTTAGATATCTGAAACACCAAATTTATGTTCTCTAAAATTGAAGAATAAATTCTAGGAACAATGGAGGGAAAGACAGCTCCTGCCTGAGAGAGACAGGAGAGAACTCCCAGAAAAGTGGGTTGTCCATCCACCTCACTTCTCAAGAATGTTTTTATTCTAGATAGATGAGCTAGGTAGAAATATTATAGGCAGTCAGATGAGGTGAGTCCTCAAGAAGGTCAGGACAAAGGTGAAACACACCACAGTGGTGATGGGAGTCACATGGGCTGAAAACCAGACCTCAAGATAAAGACTAGATGATCCAACCTACATGCTTCTTCGAAGAACAAACACTGGGCCTAATGAAGTCTAGATAGCCATCAGCCACACCCATGGGTGACCAGAGACCTCTGGACCCACCACTTCCTAGAAGCAGATATCTTTGTTCTTTCCATCCACGCTTGTTATGTGACTTGTTTCCTAATTGGACCACTGTTACCTAAGTGAGTATACTTGTAACTTTATTGGATGATCATGGCTATGGCCCACACTGTACCCAAATGGGTTTTACCCTATAAAACTCCTCTGTAAAGTGGCATCCCTGGCTACACACTTGGGACCCCTCCTGCCCCTCAGGAGCTTTCCTATCAATAAATATCTTCCTACTCTTAACCTCCTTTGTTCCTAAAATTCATTCTTTGATTTTTAGATAACAAAAACTCAGCATATCATACAGCTAACAGGTTGGGAGATATCATATTTCATATTTCATCTCTGGTAGTATTTCCTGTGACATTTTGAGCAAAGTCATGAGGTGAAGCAGGTTCAAGGTGGACAAAACTACAGTTAACTAGTAAGGTTCAATGGAAAATCACAAGGTTGATAAGAGGTGGAAAAAAAACTATGATCAATCAATAAGATTACAAGTATTATCACTTAGATATTATTGATTAAATGGGGATCAAATGGGGAAACAAGTCACATAGGAAGCATGTATGGAATAAGTAAGGATTTTCCAGAAAGGAAATGGGCTAGGGAGATTTTGGCCCCCACTTAAGGTGATTGATGTCTATTTAAAATATTAATCACTGCAATTCATCCTTAGAGGAAGTATGTGGGTACAGTAATTTCTCTCTTTTTTAATGTTGACCTTCAGTAAATGTTTTGTCTTTTACATTGACTCAGGCCTGGCCCTGTCTAACTGCCCACTATATATCTTATTAACTTAGCTGTCTACAGTAATGGTGAACAGTATGGAGGTTCCTTACCAAACTGAAAATAGAACTACTTTATGATCTAGCAAACTCAATTAATGAGCATATATCTAAAAGAACAGATGTCATGGTCTCAAACAAATATCTGCACTTCCAAGTTCATGGCAGCATTATTTACAATAGCCAAGATATAGAATCAACATATCCATCTACACATGAATGGATAGATAAAATGTACATAAAATGTAAATTTGTGTGTGCACATGCAATAACATTCAGCCATAAAAAAGAAGGAACACTTGCCATTTGCAACAATATAGAGGAACTTAGAGCACATTATGCTAATGGAAATAAACTAGGCCCAGAAAGATAACCACTGAATGATCTCATCTACATGAACCCTAGCGAAGTGAGACTCAAACACACAGAAGAAGTTGGCAGCTAGGGCCTGAGGGGTGGGGTGGGAGAAATGGAGGTGGCCAAAAAGGTATACACATTTTCAGTTACAAGTTCTGGAGAAGAAATGTACAGCATAACTGTAGTTAGTGATGCATTGTGTACTTGGAATTGGCTGTGAAAGATTTTAAGTGTTCCCATCACACACAAATAATGACATGAGGTGGTAGCTATGCCAATGAGCTTGATTGTGTTAATCATTTCACAGTGTATACATATATTAAAATGTTATGCCCTTTAATTATATGCAGTTTTGTCCATCATACCTCAGTAACATGGACAGTGGGTAAATCGCCCCCTTTTCCCTCTAGTTTTCCTCCAGAGGCTGCAGGCCCGCTCACCTCCCAACCCCAAACAGTCCTCTCTGGACTTTCTAGCTGGCTCCTCTTCCCCTCACATTCTTCTTTGGCAAATCCCATCAATTTGCATCATTCACTTAGCAACACAAAAACCAGCCAAACAGGGCTCAGTCAAACGAAAATCACCTAAGATTCTTCACCTGTCTGGGGACACTATTCTACAACTAGACAATATATGGAAACAGAGATTGAGAGCTGACACTTGCGTGTACGTTATGCCAAACTTCAGCCGCCTGTACTTCTCTGTGCTCACTAAGCATCCAGACAGACAGGACTTCCTGGAACTATTCCTCCAAGCTTCTTGCCCCTCCCCTTTCTTCTCCTGCTTTTTCTTCAGCCTAAACCCTAAAAAAGTATTGGGATTTCTGACTGTCCTCTCCCCCACCAGTCTTCATTGGGTTGGTTTTCACAAGGCTTTCTCTCCTGTCTCCACACACTCTTTTGGAGATGCTTTTAAAAACTCATGGATGATTTTTGTTTTCACTCCTTTCTCAATGCATCTGCTGTTTGAAAACAGAAGAGCCAGGTGGTGTAGCTCAGGAGTAGAGTTCCATGTGCAAGCACCTCTCCCCTCCAAGTCAGAGATGCATGCCTTTCTTTGACTGCTTTTTAAATTGGCCAACAGTAGCCTAAGGAGGTTGTGGAATGAAAGGAAGTGATACCTGCAAAGTGACCAGAACATGCAATAAGTAAGCTGGACTGAGGTGGGAGGCTCTCGCGTTCAAGGCCAGCCTGGACCATTTAGTGACTTAGCAAGATCCTGCCTTAAAATAAACTAAACAAGCAAACGGTTTTAAAAATAAAAAGGCCTGGGAATATAGCTCAGTGAGAAGGCAGTGGGTTCAATCTCCAGTACTGGGGAGGAAAAAAGAAAAGAAAAAAAGCTCTGTAAATGCCAGTTCTGGTCATGATTCATTCAGTGGGACTTTAAGGAACATCCTTAAAAGGACCTTCTTACTTGAGTAGAGGGCCAGGGAATCTTTTTCCAGAAAAAACATTTCCTTTGAATAAAGTTAAGTAAGGGAATTCTAACTGGGCCAGGAAGAATTTGCTAATGAGTCTAATAACCAAGAAGGTTGATTATAAATACCCAATAAGATGTAAGCTAGTGGTGCCCATGTTCTGCAGAATTTTTTAAGTGTTTTTTTAAAAAAATTAGTTTCTGTTCCTTGGCAAATCTTAAAGGTCACTGAGCCTTCACAAGAAATGCACAAAATTCTTGTTAAACAAGATCTTCCTCCTGCACCACAATTGCTCATCCAACTTACTCCCACGGAGGGATGTCCAGATAGATGCTCTGGGAGAATTTTCAGGGCCTCCACTGAAGGCAAACATCTGTTTTCCACAGGCATGCAGCTCAAAGAACAAGATAATCCTTACCTAACAACCAATAAAATTAATATGTATCTCATATAAGAAAATAAAATTCCATAAGGAGCTAGAAGCAAAACTGGTACCCAACTAAGAACCAGGTTGTCAGTGGCCTACAGAATTGGTCATTCTTGTGGCTACTGCTGCAAAAAGTTCTCTCCACCTGAGATGCACCATGATGGTGTTTTACAGAGTTACCCAGAGCATAGGACCCTGAAACACACCAAACATTAAAGTATAAATTTAAGACATTCCTGTGGGTAAAAGAGGAGAAGTGGCAGGGACCCTCCCTCCCCCAAATGAAGGCTGGAGAGATGAGAAACAAGTTTCTCTAAGGCAAACTGTATGTAGAAAAAAATCCAAATACATATTTGGAAAGCAACACTTTTTTTTTTTTTTGTAGCGGGGATCAAACTTGGGACCTTGCACTTGGGAGGCAGGCAGTGGGACCACTGAGCTAAATCCCCAGGCCTGGAAAGCAACACTTTTATGGAGCTGAAGGGACTCAAAATATTTATCAAGATGTAATTTCAGGGGAATTCTGAATTCTTTCTATTCAATACCTTTGTTTCTCTTTTATAATTAAGATCACAGTGTATCTAGTCTTGTTTCTTAACATACTCTCCAAGTACTGAGGGTGAATATTTTGAAAACACTGCTAATTTGGTATATAAAATTAAATTATTTTAATTTGGTTTTGATTAAATTAACATTTATCTGATTTAAGAAGGTGAAATTCCATATATATATACACACATATATATATACATATTTTTTTTTTTTTTAAGGAGTTAAGAGGCAAAATTGCTACCAATCAAAGCACCTCGGTATCTTGAAGTCAGATTGACAGTGGCTTACAGGAGGGGTTAAATTCTTCCGGCTACTGCTAAAGACTGTTCTCCCACCTGAGATGTACACTGTGGGTATTTTGCAGGCTTACCTGTGACTTTTTACACCCTTTACTCATTTTTCTCTCAGCATCTGAATCCTTTCAAAACTGTGGGGACCTTGTGGGAGAGTGACTGGCAAAGGGTGCAAGGTTTTCTGGAGGCCGAAGAGCTTCTAAAATTGACTGTGGTAATAGTCACCCTAAAAGCCATTGAGGTGTTCAAGTGAGTGAGTGTGTGCTATGTCAATTTGGAGACATTTGGAGCAGGCCCTCAGTGTTTGGGCTGGAGTTTCCCTTTTGTCTCAGCTGTGCCTCTCCCATTTAGACCCAGTGAGGGATAGATCCTATTGGTCTTTGCAGCCCATTGAGTGACTGTCTGGAGAACTACAGTTCTGTCAACAGACACAGGCTGCAGTGTCTTCCGTCCTAGAAGGCAATGCTGGCAGCTCAAGGTCAAGCTTCGAAGTTCCTTGGTTCAAAGTTCAAAGCTGCATAATGTATGCTAAGTTTTCTCTTTGCCACACCTTCTTCCTCTCAGACATCTGTGCCTTCATAATCTTATTTTTATTACTATTATCTTTGAGTGTGGTAGCTAAGGAAAAAAAGGAATAATTGGTGCAGACAAGGCATTGCTTTCTAAATGGCTTATTTTAATGGCGATAAAACAGCTTCTAACTGAATCAGCCTATGTTCAAATGGGTAAAATCAACGGGAACTATGTTTGCCATGAAATAGTGTTGCATTTATTTTGTATTTAACATAACGAGAAGTGATTATTTTTCTGAGCAACTGAAAAAGTCAAGTTCAATTAACCCTCCAAATCAAACATGGCCTTTTCCTACCCAAATCACAAGAAAAAAGTCTATTTATGTCATTTCCCTTAAGTAAAATGTACTTGATGAATGACACAAATGCATGTTTAGGAAGGATAATAGTCCACATTTTCAACACTGCCTGGCTGTTCACCATGGTCTGGGAGGAACCTAGGTAATTAATTGCCTGGAAAATTATTTTCTTTTGTTAACTCTTATCCTTAATAAATAATACATAAATCATGACTCGCTGATTAACTGCCATCCTTCCATCATACAATTTCAGTTCATGAATAAGAAATTCTAATTTTATTTGTGAATATGAATCCTAAAAATTCCCTATAAAAGTCCTTGACCGTACAAAGAATGTCAGTGTTTAGTACCTAACATATATAAATTTAAGTAATTTGTATATATCCTCAGAGAACATGAGTTTTGTTTCTCCTGAGCACACCACTGGCTTTGATTTCACCCACTCTTGTTATAAGGCCCTTTGAGTCCCAACACCAGACCCTGTATATGCCTGCAGCAGGGATGAGCGTGAGGGCAACATCAGACCCATTTCCACAGGTGTCTTTTGAGAAAGAAGAGGTGTCACAGCTACCTAAAAGACGGGATTCACAGTTTTAACGTAGGGTTTAGGGAACTGGATTTGAAAATCCTATTTTTGTATCTATGCTGGGAAAAAAGCCTCAAAAGCTGCCAACTTAAATGCAAATCAGATGCAGTCACACTATAACAATTTTGAGCTGAATAACTTTGTATAGTTGTAATTTTTTAAATGTTAAATTTTTCAATTTTTCTAAATTCAAAATTATATACAACTCAAAGTCAATGAGCCCAATGGTTAGCAACTGGTAACTCCAGGTAAGAATGTGTTTGGGTTTGTAGATGGTGTGCAGAGGTGTGTTCACTGTATTACTGTTTTTTTGCAAATTTTCAAAATAAAAAATGAAAAAACTGTTATGTCATATGCACAAAGTACATGTTATCAAACAGCACTGATTTCAGGGAGAAAAAAATCTCTATCACAGAGATTAGAGGTAGAAACTTAGAGGTAAATTTAGAGGTAAAAAACATAGAGGTAAAAACTTTTCTATTAAAGGAAAAATGGGAGAACTATTGAACAGGCACTAAAAGGAAACTTTGTTTTAAAAGCCAGTGGCCAGACCACAATGCAGGCACTGCCCTCACCAACCTCACCTGGAGTTTGCCAAGACATTTTCCTGCGGCTCATCACTGGCTTCCTCACTCATCACACAAAACAGTTTATCCCACCTTTACGAACGACAGTAAAGGTTTTTAAAAAGACATCTCTCAAGAAGATGGAAATTGTTTCTAACTTTGAGAAATAAAAATACTTTCTCAATTGAAGCCTTAATACTGTTTGATATGAATTTCTCATGGGCTGCTTAAGTTGGCTGGATTTTTAAAATAAAGTTTCACAGGTTTGATTCCTGTTTAAAGTCGAATGCTAAAAGACAAGGCTTCATCATTCCTATTAGATCTTTGGCTGGACAGTATGGACCTAGCAAAATAATAAGAAATTTTTGTAACCTTCATTTACTTTGAGATGGAAGTCAGCACTATACTAACCCCAAATCTTCTGTCTTTGGATGAAAATGCAGAGAATAAGAACCATACAGAGTGAATAATATCAACAGTGGAAGAACCCGTCTGAAACAAAGTCCCCTGACAGGAAGAAATTTACAATAGGCTAAGGAACAACCAATGGGCAGACAAGGTGAGAGCCAGGTCCTTTCAAACAAAGGTACTCTCATCACTAGGCAGCACCCCCATTGGTGGCTGGACACCAGGGCCCCACTGAGTAGAAGTATTAATTTCTGGGGACACTGCCAACTGCTAGTCGTAAAAAAAACTTCTCATGAGCCTCAGCAGCGGTCACCCCAGACCTGCCTCACCCTTTCTAAGTTCTCTGTATGAATTACTGGCCGCTGGCTCACCTCAGAGAACCAAGACAGTGAAAGAGGGGCCTAAAGAAGTGAATTGTTATACAACTTGATAGCAAGGTCTGAGAGGTGAAGGGAAAGGATATAGAAAGTAATATCTGAAAAAATTGAGTGCTACTCTTTGTAGAAACAACAACAAAAAAGGTAACTTGAGGTGGGCCTAGTGGCCCATGTAATCCCTACTTTGGGAGAGCCAAGTGGGGGGATTATAAATTTAAACCCAGACTGGGCAATTGAACAAGATCCTTTCTCAAAATACAAAATTTTAAAAGGGGCTCTGGGGACGTAATTCAGTCTTCACAGCTCAAACAATCCTCCCGCCTCAGCCTCTTGAGTAGCTGGAACTACAGGTACAAGCCACTGCACCCAGATGATTCTTTGCATCTTTAATATCCAAAGATGATTCATATAAATCAACTAGGCTAGAAACTGTCAATTCTTTTGCTTTTGAAAACATACATGCATTGTTATAAGCAAAAATAAGAGAGAATACATGTTAAATAACACTAAGTTCCCTGAGATGATATACAGCCATACTAACACAATGACACAGCAGAAGGTATTTACAAGAGTCATTTAGAATAAAATCAAATATATGAGAAAAATAACACCCTTATGATGGTTTGTTGCTATAAATTTATTCAGATCATGAAAACTGTTGTATTTTAAATTCTCAAAATAATTTTGGCACAAGTCAAAACTTCTCACTATGTTAAATCCCTGAGCTTTGTAACAGTCCCTGAGGCTGATTTCCACATGGTCTTCTTCTCCAGCCAGCCTGTTCCCTCTCTCCCCAATATCTTGCTACCTCCCTTGGGCTCTCAGTCACCTTAACTGCTTCCTCCCACTGACCATGGATGAACATTTATCATTGACACCTCTCTAACTGATTGTGCCCTGCAGAAATCATGAAGTCTTGAGTCCTCACCCCAGAGAGGACTCCGTAAAGTTCTGATGCTTCCTGCAGGGCCAAGGAGACAGTCAGGGGTACCATTTGTGCATCCTTGTCACTCCTTGGATTACCTGCAGTGGTCAGCGTTCTAACATCTCCAGGGCTTTATGCCTCAGATGCTCATCCAAACACTGGATGGCAAAGACATCGACATCAACATCGAACTTATTGGCAAAAAAGTGGTGTTTGCGTAACATCGAGGTTAAGTCACCAGCTCCAAAAACACACACGCTGCGCACATGGACACCATCACAGGGTGGATAGGGTGCGCCCTTGTTAACATCACCTTCAAAGTATTGCCACTTGACAAACCTGGCAACAGCCTGCATGTCAGACAGGTCATACTTGTGGCTCAAGGGTAGAGAGCCCGGGGCCTCGGGGATCCTTTGGATGGTGGCCCAGAGATACTCATCTGGGCTGTACGTGTCTTTCGCCCACTCCATGAACTTCTGGATGTCTTCATTTTCTAGCACGTAGCCCACATACTCCCTACTGACCACAAAATAGGCACTGCCTGAGAAAAGAGGTGTTTTGAGAGGAGGCTGTGTTTTGGGGTTCCTGGTGTCCATTAGCCTTCCATCGATGATTTCATAATGTTTTTTCCACCTTTCTGCTTTATGAGATGGCATCTTCTCTGTTTCCAGGTTGTTTTCACCCATGAACGACTTGAGCTTCCTGACAATTTCCAGGTTGGTTTTAATAGGAAAATCCATCCCACAAAGATTGATCAAGTACTTCCACTCTGTGCTCCTTCTGTAGAGGTCCTTCATGCAGTTGAGGTCAGCCTGAACTCGACTCCACGAAGCATAGACCACACTCTCCAGCTGACTGGCCACAAAGACATTCCTGAAACAGGATGCAATGCCCTTCACTGCAGCTATAAAAGAGTCCTCTGATTTTCTGTCCACATGGATGCAGTAGAAATTCTGAGGCATATAAATGGCCCTTAGGAGCCTGTCAAGCATTTCAATTTTATGATGAACCACTATGGAATATGCAATTGGGAAGCCTGCCTCCTCTTTACCAAGGGGTTCCATGATGTATTTGCGCATCTTGATGAAAGAGGTACAGTCACTGGTCATGTTGATATAGTCAGATGGTGTCCACCGAGGGCGTTTTCTAAATTTTGCTGTTAGCATTTCAAGCTTCACCTTCTGGATTTCATCTGCATCACCCTGTAAAATTTTGGTGCAATTAATATTATTACTAAGATTTTCTCCATCAAGTTCCAAGTGTCTGAGGCTTACAAATTCAAGCTTCTGATGAATTCTTAAGACAGTGAATGTAACTAGGGATAAAACAAGAACCATAAAGTAGTATTTAGTGGGATAAGAAAAAAGTCTCCTTCGTAACAAATTCCTCAGCATTTCAAATGATAATCAGAAACTCTTCCTCATTAAAGGCAATCTTCTAGACTGCAAACCCCAATGATTTTCCCTCCAGTCTTTCTTCTGTCAGAGCCTGAAGAGTTGCCAGTCTGGATTTGTCAGATGTAAAAAGGCATCTTGAAAGGCAGAATGGCTCTGAAAGAAAAAGAAAAATTATATATATATGTAAATACAATCTTTCACAGTAGATTGTCAGCCTCAAGATCTGTCTTTTTTGCTATGAGGCCAGATAACAAAAACAAAGTGGATTAATCAGGGGAAAGGAGGTAGGTAGTTTTACAGGAAACTCTAGTATTAAAGCCATAGTTGGAGATCAGGAGAAACAATCACCAAATCCTAGTACAAAGATGTCCTAAGATATCTTACAGCAAACACTTGCCTTTTCAGGTATACTGAAGTGCAAAAACATACAGAGCCAGGCTATAATTATTGAACTGGCCACATTTGGTGAGTTTTTTATACTATGCCAACTTCAAGAATGCCCCTTGTCTTAAAATTGTTACCCATCTAAGTTCCTCCTGCCATGGAGGAACCCGCTGGTGTCAGCAACATCCATGAAGATGTGAAGAATTAGATCCATCCTGCTTGGCAGTCATGTAAGATGGTGATGAGGGGCAGACTTAGAAATGGTCATGACTTCTAAGAAACCTTGAAGAAAGGGCAACTCAACTACAAACGAGCAAAAGGGCTCAGTAGAAGCTGCCCAGATGTGAGGCTGTGTTGGGCAGACCCCACATGTGGGGTTAGCTCCATGTCAGGTGCTATAGGAACAAGACATCCACAGTTCAAAAAATATAACCTTGCTCTTCCTATTTTGGTTATAACAAATTCTAAGAATTAAGCCCTTGAAAAAATTATCAAAACTTTATAAAATAAAATATTTATAAATAAATAATTTATAAAATAAATTTATAAATATAATTTATGACAGACCTTTTGTCTATATTTAAATTCCAGGACCCCAACCAACTTTTAGTATGTAAAATACTTATAAAAATTCAAATATTGTTGTATGCCTTAAACAATCTTTGTGACTTGGCAATTACTTGTATAACTAATAGATGCTGCTCTAAAACAAGGTCAAATACCACTCATTTTATCTGTACCAGATATATAAAGATTTGAAACAAGACTTTAATACCAGAATTAACTCTGATACTTTTAAAGATTTCTTTAGAAAATAAACTATCAATATTAATAATAACTAAAAATAAATAATTGGCCATTGCTAGTAGAGACTAATGTAAAGAAAGTATCTAGACTTTTTACCATTGAGAATTAAAGAGAGTCTGGGTCAGTTAGCGCTCTGGGTCCAGGTAACATCCCGCAGCTGTCCAGAATGCCTCTCATACCACCAAGTTTCTTAAAGTTCCCAGGCATCCAGCAATGGTAACATGTCCCATGATGCTTTCAATCTGTGAGATGAAAAGACAAATGTGTGATGGGATAAGAACACACACACACACACTTGTAGTATCCACACACCCAAACCATGCTGGTGAACTACTCCTAAATGTTTACTTTTTTTTTTTTTGCTCAAAATTATGGCTGGCCAATTTATCTCTTTTAAAATTTCCTTCTGTACAATTTTATTTCTTCTTTTTTTCTGATGCTATCTTCGTGGATTGCTAAAAGTCTGAAAGACCATGAAATTCAAGGTAAGCTTTGTGTGGTGTGTGTGTGTGTGTTGTGCTAAGGATTGGACTCAGGGCCTCTAGCATACTAGGCAAGTGCTCTACCACTAAGCTATATCCCCAGTCATAGGTTAAGCTTTTTAAAAGGAAACCCTAGGAACATTTTCCAAAATGTGTGCCCAAATGAAAAAGCTGCTCATCTCATTTCCCTCATCTTGACCACTACTTCACCTCAAATCTTGATTAAAAAGCAAACAATTCTGCTAAAATACTTAAGAATTTTCACTACTAAAGTATCAAAACATTAAACAACAACACACCCTTACATAATCCCCTCCCCTTATTAGTTCCAGGAATTTGCAGAAATCTCTGTTCAGTCACCAGCAAACCTTAAAGCTGAGGGAGCAGAGACTTGAATGGCCTCAGAAACAAACATGGCTATCTTTAATAAATGGTGCTGGAAAAATTGGGCTTCAACTTGCCAAAGATTAAAACTAGACCTATATCTCTCACCATGCACTAAACTAAAATCAAAATGGATTAAAGATCTAAATATTAAAATAGAAACTCTGAACCAGTTGGCACAGAGGTTAGGTAGAACCCTTGATGACATCGGTGTAGGAAAAGATTTTATGAACAAAACCTCAGTTGCCCGTGAACTAGCACAAACAATCAATAAGTGGGATCGCTTCTTATTAAAAGGCTTCTGCACAGCAAGAGAAACCACCAGCAGTGTGAAGAGACAACCCACAATGTGGGAAAAAATCTTCACCTGCTCTTCCTCAGACAAAGGTCTACTATCTAGATCTATAAAGAACTTAAAAAGATCAGACCTCCCAAATTTAAAGACCCAATCCAAAAATGGGCATCTGAAATGAACAGACATTTCTCAGACAAAGAAGTAGAAATAGCAAATAAATACATGAAAAAATGTTCAACGTCACTGGTAATTCGAGAGATGCAAATGAAAACAACGCTGAGATTCCACTTCACTCCAGAAAGAATGGCTGCTATCATGAAATCAACCAATAAGAAATGGTGGCAGGGCTATGGGGAAAGAGGAACCCTGCTCCACTGCTGGTGGGAGTGTAGACTGGTGCAAGCACTGTGGAAATCAGTATGGAGACACCTCAAAGAACTAGGACTGGAAATCCCATTTGACCACGCTATTCTACTGCTGGGGATCTTCCCCAAAGAATTAAAAGAATCATACCACAGTGATATATGTGCACCCATGTTCATAGCAGCGCAGTTTGTAATAGCTAAAACTTGGAAACAGCCCAAATGCCCATCAACTGGAGACTGGATAAAGAAAATGTGGTTTTTTTATAAAATGGAGTACTACTCAGCCATAAAAAATGAGAAATTAGAGACATTTATAGCTAAGTGGATGCACATTGAGGCGATACTCTTATGTGAAATAAATAGAACACACATGTATAAATATCGAATAGTTTCTCTGGTATGAGAAACTGAAAGTGTAAATAAGGACTAAATGTATAATAGGTAATGTGAAATAGGAAGAAAAGGGGCAAAGGGGAAGGAAGTGGGAGGGCTAAGGGAAAGGATAGAAGGGAATGGGATTAATGTGAGAAAATGGAAAAATTGGAACAAAATTTTTGTAAATAGGGAGGAATGGAGGGGTTGAAGGGAGGGCTGGGCAAGGGTGAAAAACAAGAACCAAGAGAGACTATGTAAAGGTGCAGATTTCCACTGATGAATGTCATTATATTGTATACCTAAAATGTACCAATGATTAGAATGAATAATCGATAATGCAAAATAGGAAGAAAAGGTCCAAAGGGGTAGGGGTAGTGGGAGGGGCAGGGGAAAGGAAAGAAGGGAAAGGAAAAATGATGAGAAATGGAAAAAATGGAAATAAAGTCTTTGTAAATAGGGAAGGGTGGAGGGGGTGAAGGGAGGGCTAGGAATGGGGAAAAAATAAGAACCAAGATGCATCATGTAAAGGTACAATTCCCAGTGAGAAATGTAACTGTGCTGTATACCTACAATGTACCAATAAAAGAATTTAACAAAAAAAAATAAGAGAAAGAAACAGACATGGCCGGGCACAGGGCTGCGCGTCTCTAACCCAGCTACTTGGGAGACTGAGGCAGAAGGGTCTCCAGTCAGAGGCCAGCCTGGGAACCTAGGGAGACTTTGTCTCAAAATGAAAATTGATTGATGTATTTATTTAGTTTTGTTTTTGAGACAGGGCCTCACTGTGTGGTGCAGGCTGGCCTTGCACTCACTGTGTAGCCCAGGCTGGCCTTGAACTTGTGGTGATCCTCCTGGCTCAGCTTCCCAAGTGCTGGGATTAAAGGCGTGTGCCACTATACTCAGCTCTTAAAATGAAATTTTAAAAGCTAGGGATATAGCTCAATCAGTGCTTGCTTAACATATGTGAAGCCCTGCGTTCAATTCCCAGCATTGCAAACATCAAGCAAACAAAAAAACAGTATCGAATTAGAAAAATTAATACAAGAAAGCCACGAAACAAATAAATAGCACCAAGCAGCCCTAGGCAGGGCAGGGGTAGAAGTCTATTTTCCAGAGTTGATATATTATAAAATATCCATTTCAACAAAAAAAAATATTACAGGTCATACAAAGCAGTACAAAAGTCTGTCCCAATATCAGAGAAAAAAGTAGTCAATAGAACCATCCATAGAAGCCTAGGTATTGAGGTTAACAAGCACTTTAAATAAACTATTAGACACATATTCAAAGAACTAAAGAATCAAACAAAATGCAAACAATGATATCTAACCAAACTGAGAAATTCAGTAAAGAAAGATTATAAAAAAGAACCAGCAGAAGGCCAGAACTGAAAAGTCATAACTGAATTGAAAAACTGATGAGAGGTATTGACAGCAGGTTTGAACTGACAGAAGAATCAATGACGCTGAGGATAGGCCAATCGAGACAATCCAACTGGAGGCAGAAAAAGAATTCTGAAAAATAAGGTGCCCCAGAGACCTGTGAGAGCCATCAAGCATATCAACAAGTGGGCAACAGAAGTCCCAGAAGGAAAGCAGAGAGAGAGAAGAGAGGGCAGAAAGTTCAACAATGCTTAAATTCCCTAAGGATGACTCTTAGAAACTCATCTGTACAACCAAGCAGCTCAAAGGGGTGCATGTATGCGAAACAGTATGGCCACTTTGGCAGTTTCTTACAAAGCTAAAAGTAGACTAACCATTCCACTGAGTAATCATATTCCTGGTTTTTTTTACCCAAGAGAGATGAAAGTGTATGTCCATACAATAACAAGCATACGAAAGTTTACAGCAACTTTATTCATAACTGCCAAGTTTTTGATGCATCCAAGATGCCCTTCAGTGGGTGAATGGATAAACAAATTGTGGCACGTTCACACAGTAGGATATTATTCAATGATCAAAGGAAATGGGCTGTTAAGTCACAAAAGACATGGAGGGATTTTGAGCACATCTTGCTATAAGTGAAAGGGGCCACCCTGAAAAGATTACATACTGCATGATTCCAACTACATGACATTCTGAAGAAAGCAGCAAAGCTATAGACGCAGTAACAAGATCAGTATTTGTCAGAGGTTTAGTGCGAAGGGAGGACGAAATGAACAGGTAGGCTCAAACGAAAGGATGCTAGACAATAACCCAAATCCACATGAAAAAATAAAAAGGAGCAGTAAAGTATGTATGGGAGGTAAACATAAAAGACAATATAATATAAATGTACCTTTCTCTGTAATACTTTTTTCATCTGATTTAAAAGACAACTGCAGAAATTAATGATACTTTTGATCATATATATTTACCACTACAGCAAATTGAGAAGGTAAATAATCAAAATGAATTTTAATTAATCACTCTAACTTCAAGACCTACAAGAGTCTCATAAGTAAACCTTGGTGAAGAACTGGGAAGACATGATTCACAGAGAAAGTATTTCCATGATGAAACAAAGTTTAAAGAGAAGTAAAGCTGGTCATGGTAATGCAAAAGCCTGTAATCCCAGCACTCTGGAGGGCTGAAGGAAGAGAATCACAAGTTCAAGCCCAGCCTTGGTAATTTAACAAGATGCTGTTTCAAAATAAATAAATAAATAAATAAATAAATAAATAAGAGCTGCTGATGTAGCATAGTATGGAGTTTAATCACTAGTACTGGAGACAGGGAGAGGGAGAGGAGGGGAGAGAGACAGAGAGACTGAGAAATGTGCATACGCTACGCTATTTCAATGCGACTTCAGTCACAAAAACTTCTTACTTTAAGTAGAAAATACAATTTAGAAAAAAAAATGGAGCAAAATAACTCTTCCATAAGAAGGAAAACCAGTACCTGAAACAATGGTTCCTAATATGTGACTTTGCAAAACTAAGACCAAGAAGTCCAAGAATACTAATTTCTGGAAGTAGACTCTATTGTTTCATGCTGCCAGTAATAAGAAAACTTAAAGAATGGAATGGGGACAATTAGAAAGGTGTCATGTGCCCCTCAGGTGACAATCTGTCACCAGAAGTATCCCAACATAAATGTCTAACACCTTGATCAAGGTGAGGATGCATATGAGGACTTATGGAGTGGGAAGGCAGAAGAAATGACCACAGGAAGAGAAAGAAAGGAGACAGCAAATAAAATTGAAAAAGCAGATGGAAGAGAATTAGCTGATTACACAGACCCAAGGATCACAGACTAACAGTGAGCAAAGTAAGAGAGAACAACTTCTATTTACACTACAGGATCTTCAAAAGATTCAGGAACTGGTGACATGGATACCTCTGAAAGGAGGTTTGGCAGCTGTTTACAAAGCAGTTGGGTCTTAACGTTGAACCTGGCGAAGACCCAAAATTTAGTCTCCGCAGAGTTCCCCAGGTGCAGCCCAACCCAGGCAAATGGAAAGCAGCATTCCAGTCAGCAAACAGAGGGTCCCAGGCATGATGAACACTGACCTCTCCTTCCCCATTTCCAGCTCGTTTGTCCCTATTAGTGCTCAGAACTTTGCCAAGCCAAGGAAGGAATTTCTTTTTTTGTGGGGGGAGGAGGGTACCGAGGATCGAACTTGGGTCCTTGCGCTTGTACAGCAGGTGGTGAAACCACTGAGCTAAATCCCCGGCCAAGGAAGGAATTTCTTTATTAGAGAAGGCAACTGAGTCAAGCGACAAAAAAATAATTTAAATATGCTGCTTACTTTGGGAATTACTTAAAGGTTTAAAGGAAACAGACTGCAGGAAAAAGAAAACTACCAATCATTAGTTAAGGAGGTAAGACACTATTTTCATTAAAAATATATAGGTGAGGAAGAATATATGTTCTAAAGACACTAGGACCGTGACATTCCCTAGTCAAGAAATAGTCACATTCCCTCCCCCTTTAGTTTGGTTGGCCTTATGATTATGTTGATCAATAGATTTGGGTAGAAAACTATGTGATGGCCACACAAGGTCACATAAAACAGCCTCTATCTGGCTACCTTGGAAAACTGTTCCCCAGAACCTCCTTTTAGAACAAGCTTTCATGACACTCAGAGCCATGAGGACAGACCAGATCTGGTAACCTAGTCCACAGTCCTGGGGGAACCCAGGCTTCGCAGCACCCCAGGTG
Source organism: Heterocephalus glaber (assembly GCF_053883595.1). Lineage (NCBI taxonomy): Eukaryota > Metazoa > Chordata > Mammalia > Rodentia > Bathyergidae > Heterocephalus > Heterocephalus glaber. The sequence continues at coordinate 59,650,143 of NW_028258317.1, read as the reverse complement.
CCATACATGACAGTGAAGAAGCCACTGGATGACGTCAGTCTTAACCACAGAATGTGTGAGCAAAAAATAAAACAGCAATGCTGTTTTGCTACATCTGAGGTGGTTCGCCTCACAGCAAAAGAGGATGAGAACAAACAGGAAACCACAGAACACCTTGCAAATAAAAAAGAAGCTCTTAAAAATTAATGACATCATAGCAAAAATGAACAACTCAACAAAAGGGTCAGAAAATGAACTAGAAAAAAAATCTCCTAGTGTTAAACAAACTGATTGGCGGAAAAATAAGAGGAAAAATATAGTAATTTAGAGAACCAGACCAAGAGATCCACCATTTAAATAATAAGAGCTCCAACCAAAAAAAAAAAAAAAATGGGGAAAAAAAAAGGAAGAAAGTCATGAATTAAATAATTCAAGAATCCTTTCCAAAATGAAGTTGTGTTTTCCAGCTTGCAAAATCCCCTGGAGTCCTGGCACAATGGATGAAATCAGAACCATACAAGGATGAACTCATTTATCAGTCAGGAAATGTCAGAACGCTGGGGAAAGAGGATCACACAGGCTTCCAGAGAGCAGGGAGCTGAAGCCACATACAATGGATTCAGAAGCAGAATGCTCACAAAATCCAACCACAGAAACCAAGACAATGAAGCAAGTGCTTTAAAGTGCAGATGGAAACTGCATTCCGGCTGAGAATTCTTACAGGCACGTGACCTACTAATCAAAGGAAGGGTAAAATAAAAAACGTTTGAAGATGAGTATCTCAAAATATGTGCCTTTATGAATCCTTCCTCAAGAAGCTACTGGAAAATGAGGCTTATCGACATGCCAACAGGAACCAAGAAAAGGAATCCATCAGTAAGAATCAGAAGGCAGATCTGACACATGCAGAGAGAAAAGGGAACCCCAAGACTATGGTGAGGGACCATCAGACACTCGCGTAGCCTGGAGCAGGTCGGAGGCCCTGACATTGTCTTCACAAAGGTAAAACTTCTGGGATAACCATGAGAATAAGCATGCTGAAAAGCAACTTAAACAGCTGGCAGGCTGTGGAGCTGCATTAGTGATAACTACCTTGAAATACAGCCAATGAAGCGAGTTAGAGGCATAATTATGGACTCCAAAGAAATCAGTCACGAAGTGATGAAAAAAGCAATCATTATGTACCCCATGACTTAACTCTGAAGAACAGTGATAAAGTAAACACTATTTATCAACTGACATTCAATAAAACCATGTGCAAGGCCCTGGGCTCCATCCCCAGCCTGGGGGTGGGGGGAGGGAGAGACAGGGTTAGGGACACAGAGCAGCAGGAAAGATGGGCAAGGAAAGAGGTACATCTGAGAGAGAGCAACATGGGAGTGTGCGCTGGATGACTTTGCTGCTGAGAGATAAAGGCCTGTTTCTAATTTTATTTTATTACCAGCCCCTTGTGGTTAACAGCTCAACATGGTAGAAACAGCAAAGTAGAGGTAAAGGGTACAACCCAGTGCAGGACTATTTTCACAGTGATAAATACATAAGGATATTCTTCCAAGAAAGGGTCCTAAACCACTGATATCAGATCTAGATTTCAGTTTGAAAATAAGCACGAAACATAAGAGGACCTACAATGTAGAAAATAAGAGCAGTAGTAGAATTTTAAAACCAAAATTGTCTAGAGATGCCTAGCATGTGCTTCTATATTTCAAAATGAACCAGATTCTGAAACATCGTATTTATCCCAGTATCATACACTTACTAGTATAAGTTAATTTAGAGAAACATCAATGGGGAAAAAAAGTTTAAATAAATGTGCAACATGTGGCTCAGGCTATATTTTCCTTAATTCCTTTTTAGAAAGGCAATAGCCAGGCATAATGGTGCTTAGGAGGCTGAGGGTTATGAGTTTGAGGACTGCCTGGGCAATTCGGCAAGACCTTGCCGGAAGGAAGAAAGGGAGGAAAGAAGAGAGAGAGAAAGAAAGGAAGGAAGAGAGAGAGAGAGAGAAAGGAAGGGAGGGAGGCAAAGAGGCAAAGCAACACTTTGAGAGTTACAAAGACATAATATATATCTTAGGAATTAACATAGCGGGACTTTACCTAAGGTACTATTATTTAATGACGTGGAAAAACGCTTTAAAAACAACACACACACACACACACACAAGTGTATGTACGCATCAGTGTAGGTATGCACATACCTGGTCTATACCCTACTGCCCTCTGCAACAGGAATGTGACCTAAGTTTGCTTTGTTGGCTTTCAGTCCCAGGAAAGTGTCCTGGGCTCAGCTGTATCAATGTTCCAAGGACTACTGTTCTGGAGCCCAGAAGCTGCTGTGACTGGAACAAAATCCAGAAACTGTGACTGATGCCAAAGCCGTACAAATGTCTGGGATCCTGATTCTGTGAGGCAGCCCTAATGCCACCCAATGTAGGCCACGGGAAGGCTCAGGGAACAGATGAGACTGCCAGCAGAGGCTTGTTATTTGGCCTGTTTTCTGCCATCTGGGCCTTCGCCTCACACACTCGAGGCTCTGGCCTCTGCTGCCCTGCATGGGCCCGGGCCTCTAGGAAAGTGCTCTCTAATGCCGACTGCCATCTCTCAGTCTCTGCAGGGAGCTACTTAGCCTCTCTGAGGGCTCACACTGACACAAACTGAGACCCTACAGATGACTGGCTCTCCAACCTGGTCAGGGGAAGATCTTAGGGTCTTCCTTACTTAGCATTAAGATGTAAAACACCAAATCCAGTGGGATGAGGTGCTACTAGCAAGCTTAGGAAGATTCCAAGTTCGAGGACAGCCTGGGCAACTTAGCAAAACCTGTCTCAAAAATATAAAGAGATAGGAACGTAGCTCAGTGATACAACACCCATGGTTTCAATACGCAGAACCACCAAAAAGAGAAAGAGAAAGTGGGGGAGGGGGACCAGACTCCACAGTTTAGGCTGCTGTCTCCCAGAACTCACTCTAGAGTTTTCTTGGAGCTCAGTCGAGGAAACATTTGGTAATAACAAACCTTTTATGATTAGCGCTGGATTATTTTCTGTACTCCCTTTGAAAAGGGGACTTTCTGGATGAACATTACAATGAAAGCCAGATTGTGTACTGAAGGGAGAAGAAAGCCAAAACCATGAGTCCTCTCTTCTGAATCTCATATCTCAGTGCCAAGCACAGAGAATCACTCAACAATATTTGTTGAAGGAATAAAATCTCTCAACTGAAGCCCACGTTCCTCTGCCAGAGTCAGCATTTAACCCTTCTTCCCTTTGACTGCTAGTTCCCTATTCTTACAGACACTAGAGAAATCTAAAAGCCTACTGTTTCTTTTTTCTTTATGCAGTGCAGGGCATGGAACTCAGGACTTGTCCATACCCCAGCACTAAAAGTCTAAAGATAACCAACACAAAGAATATAGTTGAAGAAATAGCATCAAAAATTTGAAAGTTAGAGGAAATAAATGATGGGGAAATAGATAAATGACTGATCCACAGATCTCAGAAAGCTGAATCCCAAAGCTGGCAAGGGGTGGAGGGAGGCTGAGCTAACCCAAGTCATAGAAGAGCTGCTACTGGAAGCCAGGATAAGCCACATTAACGCCTCCAGCACCTGAGAGAAATGATTTTCAGTCTAGCATTCTATAACCCACTAGGCTTCTAATGGATATAGAGTAAAAGCATTTTCATAAAAAGTCACTTCTCAGCAGATTAGTGCAAGAAGTACGCCACCAAATACTAACTCCAAAAAGTGTTCCAACACATAACTATGGTAGCAATAAGAATAAGAGCACTAGCACTTTGCAGTGCTTGAAGTAGCTCCAGGAACTCTTCCAAGTGACTCACCTATGTTAGCTAGAAGGTCTCCGTGAGAACCCCACACAGAAAGTACTAGTTTCCAAATAGAAAAACTGAGGCATAAGGAGGTCACCTAATTTCCCAGTGTCACATAATTAAGTAAGCCAAAAGGCTAAGATCCAAAGCAATGCAATCTCGTCCCCAAGTCTGTCGTATACTGCTTAACAAAAGAAAGACAGAGGACTCAGAGGGACCCAATATAAAAGAGAGGTATCAGAAATCCTAGGATTACAAGGAAAAGAGACCCCAAAATGACAGCTATGTAGGGGTACTTGGAAGAAATCAGTGTAATGAAAGCAAGGGGATGAATGACTCCAGAAGATGGCTTTTAAGGAGACAAAAAGAATCTTTCTCAGACATGAATGTATTTACATGAAACTGACAACCAAGGTGGAGTCAGAGTCAAATGAGTAAAATATATACAGTAAACAGCAACAGAAACATGAAAATAAGCTGTGCATGGCAGTGCACATCTGTAATCCCAGTTACTTGGGAGGCTGAGCTAGGAGGATGCCAAGTTTGAGTCCATGCTGGGCAACTTAGTGAGCTCTTGTGCCAAAATGAAGAGTAAAAAGGGCTGGGAATGTAATTCATAGTAGAGTGCCCCTGGGTCCTAGCCTCTGTACCACAGGGGGAAAAAGAAGAAAAGAAATTAACTCTGAGGAACACAAAAAAGCACAATTAAAGAAATCATGGTATGCTATGCTCAGCATACATATATGCATGGTCAAAATGTAAACACTGAGTTATAGTGTAACAAAAAATATGATAATATACCAAAGATCTCTAAACTGTTTTCATAATGAATACCAGGACACTATTTATCCTTTTCACTTTCATTTTATTATCCACAGTGCAATTTTCCAGGAGCTACATGATACATGATTTTTCAACAGAATGAATGCAGAACAAATATGAGAACCTAGCTGTTTTCTAGTAAGCCAAATATTAAAATGATTTGATAAAAATATAAAATATTGTTATTCACCTAATTTATAAAAAGATTTTAATAAAAAATAATGTTTATTGTTACTTTTCACAAAAGTAATTTTGCTACTTTGATTTCTAATAGAATAAACATCAAAAGATATATTCTACCTATGCAAAAGTTGTTTGTGATCCTTAATAACTTCTGGAATATAAGCAGTAACAAAACCAAAAGCTTTTCAGAACCATTAATTCAGGGACAAGAGACAGGACTGAGAAGTGAGTGTAACTACTGCAGGAGGTTGAAGGTAAAAGAGAATTATATCCTCCATACCAGTATAAAGAATTTAAAACTGAATAACCTAGAAAACATAAGTATACTCTTTAAAGAGCTGGAAATATACATTCAAAGAAACCTAGAAAAAGTTGAAAATGGGTACTTCCAGGACTACGTTGTTCAGCACAGTAGCCACTAGTTACATATGACTACTGAGCCTTCGAAATGTGGCTAGCCTGAATAAAGAAATGAATTTTTAAATTTTATTTTCATTAATTAAAATTTTAAAAATTAAGCCATGTGTGATAGTTCACACATATAATCCCAACACTCTTGAAGGATAAGGAAAGAGTATCATAAGTTCAAGTCAACCCTGGGCAACTTGGAGAGACCCTATGTCAAAAAATGGGTGGAGCTGTAGCTCAGTCCCAATGCCCTGGATTGAATCCCCAGTACCAGGAATGGGAGAGAGACAGAGACAGAGACAGAGAGAGAATTTTAAAAATTAAAGCCTTGTAGAGTCCTTCCCTTAAACACAACTTTATTATTTGCATAGGACTACATTTCACTTTAATGGATGCACTGTGGAAAATACAAATGATATACTATATATCTATGGATTAGATACATAGACCTTATTAACAAATATTCATACTGCTTATGTATTAAAATTACAACCTTTTGATATACTACGTTAAAGATAATACAAGTGAGTGTCTCTTATCTGAAATTCTTGGGATCCAAAGTACTTTGAGTTTCACAATTTTTCAGATTTTGGAATATTCACAAATATATTCATAATGGGATATCTTAGGGAGGGTAGCCAAGCCTGAACACAAATTTCATTTAAGTTTCATATACACCTTACACACACAGTCTGAAGGTAATTTTAGATAACATTTTTTACTCCACCTATGTTTTCACTGACTAGTCCTATCAGATCAGGTGAGGAATTTTATATTTGTGGTGTCCATGTCAGGCTCAAAAAATTTCAGAATGTGGAGCATTTCAGACTTTGGATTCCCAGATTAGAGATGGTCATCTATATTAAAATTAATTTTACCTGTTTCTCTTTGCTTTTTAAAGACATTGTTAGAAAGCTATTACATGTGACTCACATATTTTTATTACATAATAGGGAACAGGAAGTTCTGAGGGCCACTGGAAGAAGAACATTGTTTTTTGTAACTAAAACTCTTTGTTGGGAAATAATTCTCTATAGGCCTCACGAATTCCTGTTCTTGCCAGAGTGGCACCAACTGCCTTTTTGCTATGGACTATTTTTTCAAGGTTTTTTTTTTTTTTTTATAACAATCCACCTTTAAAGATAGAAATATTGTTTCCCTCCTTATTAAAGACAGCCCCCTTTACTTGACAGTACAATAAAGGTAAGGTAGGGCTGGGAGTGTAGCTCAGTGGTAGAGAACTTTTGACTAACACATGCAAAGCCCTAAGTTTGATCACCAGCATAGCAAACTTACCAAAAAAAAAAAAAAAGAGAGAGAGATAATGTTGCCTGGAATAAAGCACAGAATACATAGCATCCACTATAAAAGATTCAGGTTCCCCAAACTCAGGATTCCTTTCCCTTAATGCAACACACTGCTTATGCATTTATCATTTTCCCTCTTCGGGTTACCCTGTGGGAATGAGGGCTTGAGAAGCCCATATGGAAAACGATGATCCTCTGCTACTGCTATTAGTATAGCTAACAAACTGTCTTTCCTCTCCGGGCCAGGAAACTTCCATCTTCTGCCGGATCCACAAAAATTGTAGCAGACTTGTTAGCTTCCACATAGGGTAAAATCTTAGACCATTTATAGTTTTGGCATTCCTGTGGAGTTATCTGCCTTTTAAAATAATTTTATTTATCACTTTGATTAAAATAAGGACTTTGTAAGACAAGTTTTAAAGGTAGTAATGAGTTATGAAGATGGTTATCACTTTTTAAAATATAAATGTTATAAATCAATATTTTGAAGCCTTAATAAGCAGAATAGGTATTGAGATTTCCTTTTCTCCATTCTTTTTACAATTTCACTCACTGTTTATCATATTCATATATAGTATATTTTATAATTACAAAGAATTTAGAGATATAAAAGTATAATTAATAAAATTTCCCATGCCCTCTTCCCAATTTTAAGTTAGATGAAATAAAGGAAACTGGTTTCAACTGTGAAGTCACATACAGGAGGAAAAAAACTTGTTCTCCTTGCCTGACTTAAGGACATAAAAATTCTATAGACCTCTATTTTACTTACTCATTACACTATTTTGATACAAAAATCTCAAATAAATAACCCTTGCATTTCACTCTTTCATGGAAATAGTATTTGTTCCTATCTTTTCTCATGGTCTTTCCTCCCCAAAGGCACAACCAAGGACAGGAGCACGGTGACAGCCTGTGAATGGCACTAAAACCTGGCCTTTCTGCCTACACACAAGGGCAGGAAAGATAAACCATCCCCTAGTGTGTGCCAATAAGTGTAAATTTCTAAGTTTATCAGGAGGGAAAAACAAGATTCAAGAAGACTCACTGATTACAAGGGACCTGAATCTCACATCTGGGGAGGATAGATATTAAGAGAGAAATGCATTCCCTACTTTTTACTGTTGCTCAGGAAGTAGAAGCCTAAAGCAAAGGAAGCCTGAAAGGAAACAGAGATTGCAATGTGCAATAAAGAGAGTTTAAAAGAAGAGGAAGGTGAGTGAGAAAGAACAGCAGTTTTGCCACTCATGTTCTGTAACCCGAAAGACCTCTTTCCTCACTCTACTATGTCACCAAAGGCTAGCTCTTCCCTCCTCTCAGAGAGTCCTTCACCTGCAGAATGAGTTTTGTTCCAGTAATTATGGAAAGGCTCAAGCCATTCCATAAGAGGAAGGAAACTGAAGAAGAATCAAGTCACTGTTCTGGAACTTTCCTTTGGAAATAGCAAGTACATGGAAACCAGAAACTAGATTCACTTGTCTTCTTCATGTCTTCCTGTGCTTTCACTTACACACACACACACACACACACACACACACACACACACACGAAACTAAAAACCTACACTCTCCATCTAGTCCTCTCTTTAAACACCAAATGACAGCTCAAAAGAATGACAATAATCTAATCACTAGCCTGGTTAATCCTTTTCCTATGAATCTGGAGACTCCATATTAATGGAATAAAAAATGAGGAGGAGGCCCCCCATCCTGCCCCCACCCCACCCCAAGCAATGAGCAAGCAGATGGTGAGGACTTAAGCCTTCCCCACCCCGCCTCTGAGCAACAAGTGGACCACACCACACACCCCCAACATGCCCCCCCGCCCGCCTCCTGGCTCGGTTGGTACCAGGATCCATACTGCAGAGGCACAGGGGGTCATAAAGGCCAATGTCCTGAGCTCCAGAAGGTAGAGGAGAAGTGAACAACAGAAAGAGGGCCTCTCGGATGCTCCTTGATGAAAAGCCCACTGGAAAAACTAAGAGAATCTCTGCAATAAAGGCACATCAGACCACCATACTTGGTAAGTTGGAGGGATCATCACCTATCATCAGAACCTGGACTATCTTAAGGGGAAGGGCAGCTGGAACCTTCAGTAGAACCTTGCAGAGTTCAACCCTATAGGAGAGCAGGGAGCTCAACGTGGGACTTGCAGTCAGAAATCAGCCTGAATCTCAGGGGTCTATTACTGGCTTGCTGAGACTAATTGACTTATTATCTGTACACTGCTGCCCACATTGTCTATTGTGACAGCAGAGACATACTCTGAAGGAGGCCCTTCATTTTTACTCTTTATTTGTTATTCTCAAAATTATTATTTTTTCTGTAATTTTTAATTTTTTTCTACTCTTTTCAAATTTTTCTTTTTTCTGTCTTTTTTCATTTTTTTCTTTTCTTTCTCTCTCTCTCTTGCTCTCTCGCTCTCCCACACTGTTCTTCATCTCCCTTTTTGTTCCTATTCCTGCCCTAATTCAGATCTCTTCTTTCTTTTTCTTTTCTTCTCTGTTTTTCCTTCTCTCAATTGTCATTAGTTTTAAAGGAAAGTAAATACAGTTTCTAGCCTCCCTATTGCTGTTAGGTTGTTCTGTCTCATCTTTGTTCTTTCATTCTGTCTTTTCCTCTTGTCTTCAACAGTTTCCTAGAGTTTGCCTGATCTTCCTCTGTCCTCTGGGCTCACTACTAACCTTTCCCTATCCTTCTACCTAAGTATCCCTCCTTCCTCAACTCCTAAGTACCCATCCTGAAGGTAAAGTTACTATATTGAAGAGTTTATTCACTATAAATATATTTTGTGCTGGTCCTTGATTTTGATTTATTCACACAGTTAAAGGTGATAGATTAGTAACTAACACAAATTGTTATTTTCTAAGCTGTGTGTGATGCTATTGTGTTGCTAATTGTATCACTTGGGCTAAGGTGTTGTGATTGATCTAATCAGTTGTCCTTCCTGATATAATGAAAATGAGATAGCCTCAGAGTCATTAGAGACTCAAAACCTAAAGACCAGCTATATCTGGAAGACACCTCTGAGAAGCAATCATTCCATAAAGGTTCTAAATACAAGGAACAAAGATACTTATAATAAGCAATATTGAAGCATCATCCCAGGAATTAAACCAAGGACAGTACCAACAACAAAAATAGAAATGAGAAGACATTTAAGCAAGGCACAAACCCAGACTTCCAGACCACCAAAGGCAAATTCTGGGGGAAAGGAGGTGGAAAAGTCTGATAATCAACCAGCTGGACACCCTGAACTGATAGCAGAGGAAGTAACAAAGCAGATGAATGAGGCTCTAGAAAAATTCAAAACAGAAATAATCTCCCAGATAACTGCAGAAATGGTGAGCAGAATGAAAGACATGATTAGAGACTTTAGAACAGAAACAGATAAAAAAAAAATAGATGAGTTTAGGACCATGAAGGAAACCATGAATGCCCAACATAAGAAAGAAATGGAATCCATGAAACAGATTTGAACAGATATCCAGGAGACTAAAAACTCTATTGAAAGCATACACAGCAGACTGAGCCAATCTGAAGACAGAATATCAGATATAGAAGACAGGATGGCGGTCAGTGACCATGAAAAGAGAGATCTCTTAAAAATAGTAAGGGACCATGAGAAATCCATCCAATAGCTCCTAGATGATGCAAAAAAGAACAATTTAAGACTGATAGGAGTCCATGAAAAAGCAGGAGAAAGTACTAATGACATTAAAAAAAACTGTTCACAGAATTAATGACAGAAACTTCCCAAACAGAGCAAAGAATTTGACATACAGATAAGCGAGGCATATAGGACTCCAACTAGCCATGATCAAAAAAATCTACACCTAGACATATAATAATCAAGAGCCCGGAAACCCAAAAGAAGAACAAAATGCTACAAGCAGTTAGAGAAAAGAAACAAATCACATGAAAATGAAAGCCCATCAGAATCACAGCAGACTTTTCAACACAAACCCTCAAGTCAAGGGGAGCCTGGAGTGAGGTATTTCAAGCCCTAAAAGAAAAAAACCTCCAACCTAGACTGATGTATCCTGCAAAACTATCTTTCAAAATTGATGGGGAAGTAAGACACTTCCATGAAAAGAACACCTGAGAAACTTCATGAATACCACACCAGCACTCCAAACAATTCTAAACAATTCTAAACAATACCCTAGAAAAAGACAATGAAGGTCACAACCCTATGAAGCCCAACAGAGCAAATTCATCAGGCAAGGCAAGCAATTAATGGGAGAGGGAGAAAAAAAAGAACCAACAACAGGAAAATAACATGACAATGATAAGTCAATATATATTAGTTATAACTATCAATGTTCATGGCCTTAATTCACCAATCAAAAGAAATAGACTGGCAGAATGGATTAAGAAGCAAAATCCAATAATATGCTGTATACAAGAAACACACCTAGTTCAAAAAGAAACTGAAAGTAAAAGGACAGAAAACAGTTCTCCATGTGACAGAAATGTGGAAAAAAGCAGGGGTAGCTATCTTATTTGCAGACAATGTAAATTTCAAACCAAAACTAATTAAGAGAGACAAAGAAAGTCACTACATCCTTGTAAAGGGAACAATCCAAGAGGAAGAGATGACAAAATATCATAAATATCTATGCACCACACACTAATGCCCCTAACTATACAAAACAAGTATTAGGGGACATGAAAAACTGAAGCACTAATACAACTGTAGTGGGGGACCTCAACACCCCACTGTCACAAATAGACAGATCATCTAGATAAAAAAATCAACAACAAAATACTAGAACTGAACCAAGCTTTTGAACAAATGGACTTAATAGACGTTTACAGATTGTTGCACCCTACAAACTCAGAATATACATTCTTTTCAGCTGCACATGGGTCATTCTCCAAAATAGACCACATACTAGCTCATAGAACATGTTTAAGTACATGCACAGGAATTGAAGTTATCCCATGTATATTACCAGACCATAGTGCAAATAAACTGGACATCAGTAGCATAAGAAACCACAAGAACTTCAGAAATACATGGAAATTGAATAACACCCTCCTGAACATGGGTCACAGAGGAAATGAAAGAAGAAATTAGACAGTTTTTACAAATAAATGATAATGCCAATACAACATACAGGAATCTATGGGACACAATGAAAGCAGTTCTATGAGGGAAATTCAGAGCAGTGAATGCCCATACTAGGAAAACAGAGCGAGCTCAAATAAACAACCTAATGGTGAATCTTAAGCTCCTAGAAAAGGAAGAGCAAGACAAACTCAAAGCTCTTACAAGGGAGGAAATTATAAAGATCAAAGCAGAAGTCAATGCCATGGAGACTAAGAGAATGATACAAAAAAATCAATGAATCGAAGAGTTGGTTTTTCAAAAGAATAAATAAAATTGATAAACCCCTACCCAAACTTATCAAAAAAAGGAAAGAAAAGGCTCAGATACATGCAATTAGGAATGAAAAAGTTGAAGTCATAACAGGTCTAGCAGAAATCCAGACGATCATCAATACCTACTTCAAGAATCTGTACTCTAATAAAATGGAAAACACAGAAAAAATAGACAGATTTCTAGATACATATGAATTACCAAAGTTGAACAAAGAAGATATGAAAATTATAAACACCCCAATTACAATCAGTGAAATTGAAAACATAATTTAAAATCTACCAACAAAGAAAAGCCCAGGTTCTGATGGCTTCACTGCTGAATTCAACAAGGCATTTAGAGAAGAACTATTGCCACTACTCTTTAAACTTTTCAATGAAATTGAAAGGGAAGCAATACTTCCAAATTCATTCCTGGAAGCAAGTATTACTTTGATTCCAAAACCAGGGAAAGATCCAACCAAAAAAGAGAAGTACAGGGAAATCTCCCTAATGAACATAGATGCAAAAATCCTCAACAAGATACTGGCAAACAGAATACAGAGGTTCATCAAGAAGATCATACACCCTGATCAAGTTGGATTTATCCCAGGGATGCAAAGATGATTCAACATACATAAAACAATAAATGTAATACACTATATTAACAGAGCCAAGGACAAAAACCATATGATCATCTCAACAGATGCAGAAAAAGCATTCGATAAAATTCAACACCCATTCATGATAAAAAACCTGCAGAAAATTGGAATAGATGGTCTTTACCTCAACTTGATAAAGGGTATCTATGAAAAATGAACAGCCAACATCATACTAAATGGTCAAAAACTGAAAACCTTCATGCTAAAATTAGGAACAAGACAAGGATGTCCACTATCACCATTCCTGTTCAATATAGTTTTGGAAACATTAGCCATAGCAATTAGACAGAAGAAAGAAATAAAAGGAATAAAGACAGGAAACGAAGTTAAACTGTCATTATTCTGACAATATGATATTCTACATAGAAGACCCAAAAAATTCTGCCAAAAGACTTCTAGACTTAATTGACAGATTCAGTAGAGTAGCTGGATACAAGGTCAACACTCAAAAATCAATAGCCTTCTTGTACACAAATAAGAGACTCACTGAAAGAGAAATTAGGGAAACAATCCCTTTCACAATAGCAAAACAAAAAATGAAATATTTAGGAATCAATCTAATAAAGGAAGCAAAAGACCTCTACATCGAGAACTACAGCACTCTGAAAAAAGAGATCAAAGAGGATATAAGAAAATGGAAAGACATCCCCTGTTCCTGGGTAGGAAGAACTAATATAGTGAAAAAGGCCATACTTCCAAAACTGCTATACAGATTCAATGCAATCCCAATTGAAATCCCAACAATGTATTTCACAAAACTAGAGAAAACAATCAAAAAGCTCACCTGGAACCAGAAGAGACCTAGAACAGAAAAAGCAATTCCAGGCAACAGAGTTATGGCAGAGGGTATCACAATTCCCAACTTGAAACTGTACTAAAAAGCCACTGTGATAAAAACAGCATGGTACTGGCAAAGGAACAGACCTGAGGATCAGTAGAATAGATTAGAAGATGCAGAAACAACTCCAGACATACTCAGCCACCTCATCTTTGACAAAGGAGCCAACCACTCTCATTGGAGGGAAGACTGCCTATTTAATAAATGTTGTTGGAAAAACTGGATTTCAACTTGCCAAAGATTAAAACTAGACCCCTATCTTTTACCATGCACTAAACCAAAATCAAAGTGGATTAAAGATCTAAATATTAAAACAGAAACACTAAACTTGCTGGAAGACAAGTTAGGTAGAACTCTCAAGGACATTGGCATAGGAAAGGACTTTATGAACAAATCCTCAGTAGCATGGGAACTAGCACAAAGAATCAACAACTAGGATCTCATCTCATTAAAAAGCTTCTGCACTGCGGGCCGGGGATTTAGCTCAGTGGTTCCGCCGCCTGCCTTGCAAGCAGAAGGACCCGAGTTTGATCCCCGGTACCAAAAAAAAAAAAAAAACCAACAAACCAAAAAAGCTTCTGCACTGCAAGAGAAACCACCAACAGAGCTAAGAGACAACCTACTATGCCAGAAAAAATTTTTTACCAGCTGTTACTCAGACAAAGGTCTACTATCTAGAATATATAAAGAACTCAAAAAAATCAGACCCCCAAATATAAAGACCCAATTCAAAAATGGGCATCTGAAATGAACAGACATTTCTCACACAAAGAAGTAAAAGCAGCAAATAAACATATGAAAAAATCTTCAACTTCACTGATCATTCGAGAGAGACGCAGATAAAAACAATGCTGAGATTCCACCTCACCCTAGAAAGAATGGCTGCTACCATAAATCAACCAATAAAAAGTGCTGGCAGGGTTCTGGGGAGAAAGAAACACTTCTTCATTGTTGGTGGGAGTGCAGACTGGTGCAACCACTGTGGAAATCAGTATGAAGATACCTCAAAGAACTAGGACTAGAGGTCCCATTTGACCCAGCTATTCCCCTGCTGGGTATCCTCCCAAAAGAATTAAAATAATCATACCACAGTGATATATGTGCACCCATGTTTATAGTGGCACAGTTTGTAATAGCTAAAACTTGGAAACAGCTCAAATGCCCATCAACTGGAGACTGGATAAAGAAGATGTGATGTTTTTTATAAAATGGAGCACTACTCAGCCATAAAGAATGAGAAACTAGAGACATTTATAGCTAAGTGGATACACATTGAGGCCATACTTGTAAGTGAAATAAATAGGACACACATGTGTGAATACCAAATAGTTTCTCTGGTGTGAAAAACTAAAAGTGTAAATAGGAATCAAAATGTATAATTGATATTGGGAAATAGGCAGAAAATGTCTAAAGGAATAGGGGAAGTGGGAAGGGAAGGGGAAAGGAAAGAAGGGAAAATATATGAGAAAAGGAAAAACATGGAAATGAAGTCTTTGTAAATAGGGAAGGATGGAGGGCGTGAAGGGAGGGCAGGGGAATGGGGAAAAAATAAGAACCAAGACACATCATGTAAAGGTACAAGATCCCAATGATGAATGTAACTGTATTATATACCTAAAATGTACCAATAAACTAAATGGAAAAAAAAAAATGAGGAGGTGAACCAGGTGTGGTGGCACATGCCTACAATCCCAGCACCTAGGAGGCTAGGGCAGTAAGATTCCAAGTTTGACTTCTGCCCAGACAACTTAAGGAGACCCTATCTCAAAATAAAAAATGAAAGGACTCAGATGTGGCTCCGTGTGAAGGCCCTGGGTTCAGGTCCCAGGATGAGGGTGCACTGGCAGGGCCAGGCTGGGCCCTCTCCTCCTAGTGAGCCTCCTCCTGTGTGTCCATCAGAGCAGCCATCACAGTGTGGCCAGGGCAAAGCAGGAGGGAATGAAGCCACGGGCTCCAGGTGGCAATAGAGAGAAAAGGAGGGAAAGCAGAGCTACATTTCCCTGATCGTTTCAAAGATTCTACAGTGAGCCCTCAAAGTCCAACATTTGTACTGTATTTTTTCATAACGAATGTCCCACTAATCCCAGATCCCTTGCTGTCTCAATTCTCAATTATCAATACCTTTCATCCAACTTATCTTTAAACTTAAGGTTTGATGTTAGAAACATATATGGCTTTACTCATACAAATTTCATACATTCCACCAAAGAGCTCCATAATTACACTTAACATAAGAATGGTAGGACAAGAGCCTGTTTCAAAAAAAAAAAATTTCAAGGCTGAAGGTGTAGATCAGTGCAAAGGCCTGGGTTCAATCCCTAGTACAGGAAGAATGGAAGAAAGGTAAGATAGAAGGAAAGGAGGGAGGGAGGAATGAAGGGAGGGAGGAACAGAAGAAAGTGTGTAAGGAAAGAAATCCTCATATGCTACAACATAAATGGACCCTTGAGGTGCTATGTTAACTGAAATAAACCAGACACAAAAGTAAAGGTACTGTGAGATATCACTTACAAGAAACAGCAAGAGAAGCAAAATTTATAGAGGCAGAAGGTAGAATATGGTTTCTGCGGGCTGGGGTAGGGGGAAGGATGAACGGGGAGTTACGGTCTAAAAGGCAGAGTTTCTACCCAGGAAAATGAGAAGTTCTGCGAATGGGGTGTGTGGGGTGCATAGGCTGCATGGTGAGTGCAGGTAATGCCTCAGAACTTCCTTCCTCTATCAGTGACACGGTTTTCACCTGGGGTGTTACGTGTTCTTAACTTCTTTGTTAAAACAAGAAGCAGCTGGTACATGGCTGGACTGGACAAACATTTAGTGCAGTCAAAGTACAGTTAGGTGGAGGGTGTTATGGACCTCGTGCGTGACAGGCAAGCACTCGAACACCGAGCTATGTCCCCAGCCCCAGAGAATGCTACTTAAAGGGCTTTTCACACTAATTTAAAAGATAGACATTGGAGGAAATGTATTAGGAGAGTATAGGCATGAACCCACATTCTCTAAAGTTAAAAAAATAAATAAAAGGGGGACATTTCCAGAGATTAGTACCATGAAAATTTAGACATTTGTAAGATCCCTTCTCAAAGACTGCTGTGTTTCCTGTTTAGCCTATTTGGCTTTACTGTTGTCCTAGTTTTCTTCAAGTATGAGTAATAGCTAAAAGTCCTTTCACATGAGAAAAATCTATACTCTTGGGCAGATAAGTTCATTTGCAGAGGCTGACTAAATTATTTCTATTTACATACACACCAAAATCAAGAGTATCTTTCAATACGAATCCTCAACCTCATTTCTGCCGCAGGCCAAAAGGGAGTAAAAAAGATGGTATTGCCCACTTCAACATTCCAGACTGAAGAGTAATACACTTCTTTTTAAAAAAATCTAAAAGTAGGCAGTTTATAGTGCTGAACAGACCACCACAGTTGTATGGAAACAAAATTTGAGATTGGAAAGTTACTCTAAAGTTCATTTTGCCCACTTTTAATTTTACAGACGAGAAAACTAGGCCACACGTCAAGAACAATTCCTTAGCAGAGACATCTACAGTGGCCCTGGTCCCTCCCCCCAGATACTGAATCTGCAGCCATCCTGTTTGTCACGTGGCCAGCAGGATCTGGGACTTCTGAACAATCCCAGTTTTAAATACTCTAGTTTTCTAAAGCCATCCTTGGTTCCAGAAACTCTAACTCAAAAATCCTATATTCCTTCTTGGATTTAGAGGTAGCCCCCAAATTCTGGATTTCCAGTTTGCTAAATGTGATTATCACAGTAAGAATTCTCATTCAAAATGATAACTAAAAAGGCTAATGATTAGCAAGCTCGAGAAGTGCTTTTTGCCAGGTTCCCCCTAACATGTTTAAAGTCCAGCTCCAGCTCTTCCATGGGGTCCCTGTCTTACCCCAAAATAACTGCCCCTTCTGTGAAATCCAGTGTCATTCACTACTAAGGGCAGCACAGCATAGAGAAGGGTGAAGTCAAATGGAGAAGAGAATAAGTCTTAGTGTGTGGTTTCAGCAGTTGGTTTAACATTTCTGAGTTTGGTTTCGTAAGGATCTGGTCTTAGACTCTTTCTATATCCCCTCTACTCATTCTATACTCTGGGACTAGCAAAAGCTTATTCAATTAGTGAAGATTTTTTAAAAAATTATCAGGTGTGGTAGTGCACACCTATAATCCCAGCTACTTGGAAGGCTGAGGCAAGAAGATTGTAAGTTTGAGTTCAGCCTAAGTAACTCAGAAAGACCCTATCTCAAAATAAAATAAAAAGGGGTGAGAATACAGTTTATAGCTCAGTGGCAGAGGGCTTCCCTAGAATGTGTGAGGCCCTGGGTTTGATCCCCAGTATACCACACACACACACACCCACACACACACGCACAGCTACTTCAAAATTCATTCCTTCTCACATCCCCAAAATGTGGGGCAACATCCTGGAAGTCTTTCTGTTAAATGTGCTTTCTAGCTCACAGTCTCTTCCAGGGATGAAAACTAAAGTACAGTAACTCAGTGCGCCAAATCACAGTGTGTCAGAGCAGTGGAACACAAATCCAAAGCAGTTCTACAGGATGAGTATTTATAAGGAAATCCAAAACGATTGGCTTCATACTGGGTAGTGTGTTCATCCTGCCTTTGGAATGGATCCTGGTCTTTTTGGACTTCATTCTCCTCATCTGTGCAAGGAAAGGAGTGGTTGGATTTGGTTCAGGGGTGCCAGTTCCTGAGTGATAAAGCAGGTTGCCATTCTTCAGTAGGTGTGCAAGGGGAGGGGCTGGCGGCTTCCTGGGCCAACTGGGCCTCCTGTCAGGGATGTGGGGGATGATGGGGAAGTCCTGCTCCAAAGCCAAGGACTAATACTCTATTTCCTCAAGTCTGAAAACGCCTTTTCCTCACAGGCTTTGAAACTGATATGCATTAATGCATTGGCGCAGAACACATTTAGGACTGCAACGACATTTTTTACTTCCTTTAAAGATGATATCAAATAGATGGTGTGTGGACACAGTTATCTTAGAAAGGAGGTAGCCAGTGACATTAGTCATCAGCAAGTACTTTGCCAAGCATTTTACCCCCATTTTCTATTTCATTCCCAAACCACCCTGTAAGTAGCTATTTTTATTCTCACTTCACACTTAAGGAAACTGAGGCTTTGGCTGCTTTGCAGATGGGCTTTTGCCCCAGTTTACTGGCAGTAAGAGGTGAAACGGGTGCTGGCTCCATTGGGAGGAAAGAGAACAAAGCACAGTCTATTTCTGGCCAAGAACAACACTGGATCCAGTTATTAGCAGCTTCTAATTATACTCCTGTTGCCTCCTAACCTTTCAAGGATCCCCAAAACCTCCAAATCTGCAGGCAGCACAAATAAATGAAGATTTCGGCTCTAAGACACACCCCAACAACCTCTTCAATCCTTGCGGACCACTTGGTGCTCTATGCTGTGAACATGTCCCTTATAATGGCTCCAAAAACCAGAGTGGCTGGGCTGGGGATTTAGCTCAGTGGTTCTGCTGCCTGCCTCGCAGGCACAAGGACCCGAATTCGATCCCCGGTACCAAAAAAAAAATCAGAGTGGCAAACTTCACCCACCATTTTCATTTACTCAAAATAACTTAAATGCCTTATAAATAATCCTTGCATTTAT
The DNA here is from genome assembly GCF_053883595.1 of Heterocephalus glaber. Classification (NCBI taxonomy): domain Eukaryota; kingdom Metazoa; phylum Chordata; class Mammalia; order Rodentia; family Bathyergidae; genus Heterocephalus; species Heterocephalus glaber. Next base: position 59,631,117 of record NW_028258317.1, on the reverse strand, counting down.
AACGATCACTAATTCCCAATATGATGGCATGAAAAGTGATTTGTGAAATGAAAACATATTTAGAGACAAGATGTACCTAAGTGTATACAGAATAAGCCCATTAAAAAATAGTAAGTAGAGGAGGGGATTGTAGCTTAATGTAGCTGGCCTAGAAGCCATGAGTTCCTGGGTTTGATCCCTAGCACCACAAAAACAAAAACAAAAAACTCTACCAGCCTCCAAATAAATATATTGAAAATATGTATTGGGAAATCAGTGAGTTGCGCAAACCTAGAACTATTTCAGTGAGCATCTTTTTTGGGGGTGAAGGATGTTCATTCAAGTGTTTTTGTAATGTTTTCATCTTCACTCCCATACAAACTAAGATTACAAAGGCACTCATTCGCCAACAGAAGCTCCAATTGAATATATTTGCACAGCATCCTAGTAAAGAAAACTTCTCAAAAGTAAAAGGACATTCACAATTCAATTTCATTCCACTTCCTTTGGGTTCATTTCCCCTTTCTGATACTGGGGATCAAACTCGGGCCCTCACACATGCTAGGCAAGTGCTCTACCACTTAGCTACACCCCAGGCCTGGGTTAGCACCTCCTGTTCCCTTCTGGCACCTGTCTGTGAACACTGAAGATTTATACATTTGTTCAGATAAACTAGTCTTCTACTTTTTGCATTTACAGGATATCAAAGAATCTTCATTGTTTTAACTGCAATTAGTTTATGTCTCAGGATGGGATATTAAGGGTATTTCCAAATTACATCGTTGTAAACACACATTATGAATATCTTGATCTACTCATAGCTTTGCCCTCTCTCTTGGCTTTCAAAGGATTTCCTTGGAATTCTCAGGAGTGGGGCCTTTAGGCCAACATTTATAAATCGCTAAGCCTTTTGACTGCCTTCCAAACAGGCCAAACTTAAATAGGTGAGTACCATTTCCTCTACTTCTACTGTAGAATTATTGCAATTACTGTATGTTCTATATATGTGTATACTGTATAATTACTTTTGTCAACATACAACTATAAAATGTTACATCATTAAGGTTTCCTTTCATTATTTCTTTACTAGTGGCTGAATATTTTCCCTTGAGTTCATTCACATGTGAGAAACAGGAGAGTGTGAGAGCCATAATTTCTGGAGCTAGACTTCGTCAGCAGGAAACCCAGGAACCATCATTCAACAATTCAAAATCAGGAAGCCCTTAACGTCTCCTAACTTCAGCCTCTTCTTGTAAAAGATTTAAATTAAGTTAAATTTTTAGAGTGGTACTTAAAAACATATAAATTGCATATACTGTACTAATGAGGTATCAGGTAGGGTTTTGATACATTTATACACTAACTTCAGCTTCTCCGCTGGTAAAAATAGTCATAATTAATGTTAACCATAAATAATTTTAATTGAGAAAATGATCATATATATTTTTGAGTTTTTATTAAGAATAAATGAAACCTACAACATGTTTATACAGTATTTAACATGAGTCCTTTATAAATATTAGGAATTTATTATTATTGTTTGTATTTCCTCTTATTTGACCTTTGTTCAAATCTTTAATTCATATCTACAGGTAACTTTTACAGAGTGCTGTAAAAAAAAATTTTAAGCTTATTATCAGATTATTCAATGCACTTGACTTATTGTATTTCAAGTTTACTGATCAAAATACTTCAATGCAATCAATTTAATTACACAGCAAGCATCTATTTAGTAAAGCAGACCCCTAGGTATCTAGAAAAATACAAACATAAATAATGTGTACACCCTGCTCTCAAAGAATTCAGGCAATGGTTATTTGCTGAGCTTTCTGGGGGAAATTATACCCTTGGTCAATATAATTAAAAGCTATTTTTGAAACAACATAGCCATTGTAGGGCTGAAAGAAACTCAGAAGGACCTAAGGCCCTGCTAGAAGTATTAGCCCAGGCAGCAGTTACTAGGTCTTCCTAGGGTGGGTGGATTCTGCCCTCCTGGAGAAAGGTAGGCATAAAGAAAGACAAGACACAAGCTTAAATATTGCACAGTGTCTCTTATATGAGGAACCCAAAATACAAATAAAGAGCAAAATAAAAAACAGATAAAAGGAAGGGAGATAGATCTTTCTCAAATAGGAAGGGGAGAAACAAGGAGGCAAGAAGGGATGAAAAGGGGATGAAAACAAAAAGAACTAAAGATAAAAAATGGAAAGAGGGCCGGGGATTTAGCTCAGTGGTTCTGCCGCCTGCCTCACAAGCAGAAGGACCCGAGTTCAATCCCCAGTACCGAAAAAAAAAAAAAAAAAATGGAAAAAGAGCTTTTCCAAATGGGAAGGGGACCAAAAACTGGAAGAAGGAGAGAAGCATGGGAGGGGTACGGGATGAAAAAAGAATTCCAATGGGTTGTGTACATGCACCAACTCCGCTTGATAAATGCAATCATGTGTACTGCAAACATGTATATTAAAAATCAGTAAAAATTTTTAAAAAGAAAGACAATATTCTGTACTGCTGGATGTTTTATTTCTTAGTCCTAAGACAATAATGCCTCCTGCAAATATTTAAAGCCAAGAACATGAGAGTCAACATTTCTCCAATTTATCTGACCAAGAAAACTCCTTAGAATAGCATATCACCAGTCCATAAGAAAAGTCCAAGTCCCAGGTTCTAGCCTCATCTTTAACTCATGAGAAAGCTGACCTGTTCTTTTCTGAGGGTCAAAGACTGAGTGGAAAGTTGAGACTAACCACAACCTGGAGCAGTGTCCAGATGGGTAAGTGGCTTTCACACTCTACCGCATTGCCTCGACTCAATTCTACCATTTGGGGGGCAAGGGATGGGCCACCCACACAACCTCAGATGAGAAATTTGACATTTCCATGTGGTCGGTATCAGTCAACATTGCTCATCCTGGTTTTCAATACAGACATATTTTCGAACAAAAAAGAAAACTTTCCATAGAGTCACAAAATGGTGCCATCCTAACGGGTCCAATTTGGCATGGAGGATTTTCTTCACAATGGTCAGAGATGTCTGTGATACCAACACGTTTACTGTTTGGGCACTCATTTTCATCTGCATAGATTTTAAAAATCCTGTACTTACAGCCATGCCTCAAACTTCCAGGGAACTTACGAGTTCTCTTAACAGAAAGTAATCACACCTCACTAGGTTGTATGTAATTTATCATCTATTTATTTAGTGATGTTGGGCATGGAATCCAGAGTCTCAAACAGTCTTCTGCCACTGAGCCACACCAGCCCTTGTGATTCACTTTAGAAATACATCACTAGAGTCAGAAGAACCAGGCTCAGTGGTACAGTCCTTGCCTAGCATGTTCAAGAGCCTAGGCTCCATCCCCAAATCCCCAGCACAGGAAAGAGAAAGAGAGAGCGAGAGAGAGAGAGAGAGAGAGAGAGAGAGAGAGAGAGGGTGCTTTCAGCATAGCCAGTAACATACACCTATCACACCCGTGTGAGTTTTGACCTAGGGGCTAAGAATGTCAGAAACACATTCCTGGAATAGCTGCCCTTAGCAACAGCTACTGTTAGGGCTTTTTCTTTTTCTTTCTTTTCTTTTCTTTTTTCTGACACTAGCTGGGAATTAAACCCAGGGCCTTTGCACCAAGACTCAGCTCTTTTTTTTTTAAGTTTTCACTTTGAGATAGTGTGTTGCTAAACTGCTCAATTGTCCAGGCTAGGCTTGAACTTGAGATTCTCCTGCTTCAGCCTCACAAAGTAGTGAGGTTGTACAACCAGGCCCAGCTGTGCTTCAGGCTTTAAAATTAAAAATCAGAGGTTTAGCCTGGAAAGCCTGACAGTCCGGATACTGATAACCACAAAATTCTTGACTACCTGACTGCAACTCCATGGTCAGCTGAATCCTGCTGCCAGGTCGCTGAAACATCCTCCTCCAGTGAGCTGGAATGCGGTCAGAACTGGTCTGAGCCTGCTGTTCACCCTTCACCTTCACGGGAGGAGAACTGTAGCCCTTGCCTCTCCCTCTGCTCATGAAAGAGCCCAACCCGCTTAATCTCATTACAAAGGAAAGCTAGGAAGGCAAGCGCCCTGGAAGCACCAGTGGATCACAGAATAAGAAACCACATCACGTGAGGCATAAATCACTTCAGACATCACTGCCTAGGAGAGACCACAAGAGTTCTGGAGCTTGCACACTCATAGGACCTTGCTTAAAATAAGGGCTTATATGTAGTTTTAATTGATAAATAAGTGTACATATTTATAGGATATATTGTGTGACACTCTAGTATACGTATACATTATGGGATAATAAAATATACACATTTCAAGGGAAACAGGACACTGTATTCATCACTCTTCACAGTTTAAGCACTTTTTACTCAAGGAGCAATTTTATCTCCTACTGGATGAACTAACGGCAGAAGTATATCATAAGGAACAGTTTTAAAGTTTACCAGCAAACAGGTATTCAAATTGTTTTATTAATAAATACATATACATGTACTTACATTTGAAATGTATTTATAAATGTATATAAGATATGCATAGATTTACATTATGTGCATTACATGTTTATAATTACATGTGACTTACAGTCAAAGTCATTTACACCATAAACAAATACACATATACAACTTTAACTCAAGTTTTTAAATAAGCTTACAAAGCGTTTTAGAACAGATGCTAAGAAGTAAAAGCTTTAAGTGCCCTCGAAACATATTTATTTTAAAATGATCTGTGTATTCTACTGCATTAATAAACTATACACCTTATCATAGAAAAGATGAGGGGATGATGAAATAAGACCTACTAGTTTGACTACAGTAAAAAACTCTTGGCTCAGCTATCTAAATCTCGGTTTTAGTTTCTTGTTTTGAGGTAGATCTCACTACGTTGCCCACCTGGTCTTGAACTCCTAGGCTCCAGAGATCTTCCTGCCTCAGCCTCCCAAGTGCCAGCAATACCTAGGGTTTGATATATTCACCAATCATACAAAGACTTGTGGTACAACTCAGCTGAAAAGTTTCAATTAATTCTAAAGACCAAAGGAAAAAGCAGCAAGTGTCACACATTTGATTGATGGATTCAAAATTCACTGATATCCTTACTTAAAATATTTTAGTACTGTAGTTAGATAGTCCTGTTTCCAAGTTCTTAACAATTTTTTATTTGTGAGAGTTTTGATAAGTCACTACAATCTTTCTTTTTGACAGCATGTTCACATTACAATGAAAACATTTCTCAGGCTGGGGATAAAGCTCAGTGGTAGAGCACTTGCCTACTTGAGTTTGATCCCCAGAACCAAAAAAAAAAAAAAAAAGACAGAAAGGAAGGGAGGGAGGGAGGAAGAAAAAAGGTTTTGGGGATTTAGCTCAATGGTTCTACTGCCTGCCTTGCAAGGAAGAAAAAGGAATAAGAAGAAGACTTCCATTTCCCAAATGCTTGAAGTGGCAGAAATTTCACATTTACCTTGAATGCTCCCTCCTTTCCAATATATCTATGAGTACAGACAGGCATCACAAAACTGGAAGAGAGCAGCAGATTTGAAACACTCTTTTTGTTAGAGAAAGATGAAGTTACTGCCTGGTGTGGTAGCGCACCTAGAGCACTGCAAGGATGCTAAAGCCCTCTGGTCCTCAGTCATCCTGTCTTGGGCCAGGGAATGAGCAGAAAGCAACTCAGTGAGGTACCTGGCGGAAGGGGAGGACAAGAGGGAAGAGGGAAGAGGGAAGCTGGCTCTCAGGCACCAGGGACCCACTTGAAGCTAAGCGTAGATGTAGCAGTTGAGAGTTGCTGGATTTAAAGCCCCTTGATCGTGAAACTAAACCACTCTGTGATACCTTGTGGCTCAGAATTGGCAACACCCATCTATGCTCCCAGCCAGGTGCACAGGACCCACGAACCAGAAGCCCTTGTCTCCTTCCATCCTCGACCTCCAGGACACCAGGTTAACAACCCAGACTTTACTAAATATTAAAAAAACTTGATTTCCTTCTTAAATGCTTAGGAAGTTATAAAAAGAAGTTCTTACACTTTCCTCTGAAAGACTATCGCATGCACCCTGCTCTGGGAGTCCACTTCACTTTCTGTCTCACAGGCTTCAGTTCAGTCGGCTTCAGGCAGCGGGGCTGCAGCTTCACCCAGCAGACTGGCTCTAACCATCCCAGGCCCACCCCTAGGGGCGGCACCTTGGCTGCACACTGGGATCCCAGAGTGGCTTTCAGAACTCAGTTTCCCTGCCACGAATTTGATAGAACCAGTCTAGCTATGACCAGGGCAAAAGGAGAGAAACAGAAAACCCCAGACCCCAGACTTCTGCCCTATCCTCCATGCATATTTGGCTCAGTTGCCACCTCATCTGGCTTCTCCTCCCGTACCAAACACAAGGCTCAAAAGCTGTGGAGCTGGCCCCTTTCTTTTCTCTTTCTACACCGAATGACCTTTCTCTACCAACGTTATTTATAGGCGACAGCTCCCAGACGCATTTTCCTCCCAGATCTGTTCCCTGGTGGGTTGCCTACTCCTTGTCTCCATTTGGATGTCTCACAAGCAAAACACATCCAGAATGGAATTGCTTTCTCTCCCTGCCCGGTGCCAGCCCCGTCCTCCTCCACCTCTCTAACACCACACGCTTGCGCCACTCCATCCCACCCAGCTGTTTATGCCAGAAACTTCTGAATCATCCGTTACCTCCCTATCAACCATGTCTAAATAACCACCACCTTCTGGCTGGTTAGAACTGCACCCTTAGACTCAGTCTCCCTGTGCCATCCCCTTTTACCCAGTGTCATCCCTGGGTGCCTGCAAACGTGTGGGCGGGCAAGTCTGCACACAGCTTCTCCCCTGCCCAGGGTGGCACCCGTGATGGTGGAGGCTGTGCCAACACTACGTGCCCAGCTGAGGCGGATGAAGCTTTCCACACTGGTCTAGCTGAGGTCTAAGCAGTATACCTTTTCTAAATGGCCCATCCAGAAGTAAAAAGCCCCTTTTCTGGTTTGTCCAGACATACTGTACATGCCAGCAGTACCTACCCCTCCAGACTATGTGATCATTTTAAAAACTCAAATCAAATCACCTCATCTCTCACTTAAAATCCTTTAGTGGAGCTGGGCAGAGTGGCACAAGCCTGTAATCCCAGCACTCTGGCAGGCTGAGACAGGAGGATGGCGAGTCTGAGCTCGGCCTGGGAAACTTAACAACTTAGTGAGATCTCAGAATAAAAGAACAGAACGTCCTGGGTTCAGTCCCCTGCACTGCAAAAAAAAAAAAAAAAAAAAAAAAAAAAAAGTTTTAAAATCCTTTAGTTGATTCACCACTACCATTACCCTAAAGCCCAAAATCCTGAAGATGATCCAAGAGGCCTCATCCGCAGCTATATTTCCCTCTGGTCTCAACTTTTCCTCCTGGAAATCCATCCCGATTCCCCTGCTTACTTCTTGTTTTCTTTCAGGTCTCACATGAAACATCGCGTTTCAGGGAGGACTTCGCTGACCAAGCCTCCTCTCCTAAACCAAGTCAGGTATCCGGGCCCCATCCTCGTTTAACAGCCTGTGCTTTTCTGAACCATCACTTAGGACCTGAGAGCTTGTGTGCCTGGCTGTCTGCTCCTCTAGTCACCAGACCAAAGGACACACCTAGGCAGGGATGCTCCATCATGGCTGTGGCCACAGAGCCAACAATGCCTGCCATCTAACAGCCGCCCAGTAAGCAGTTGTTCCATGAAGGCCTACACCAGTAAGTGGGCCAGGAACCCAGGACTCTATGGAACAACGTGGCTACTTTGCCGAGGTAGAAAAATTAATCATGAGAGAATTTCTTAGTAACTTTATGACACTGATTACCAAATATATGCAGACTCCTGATTGGAAAGAGATCCACAATTGATGAATCAGAAACTCTGGGTGATTGGTGACTGGTGATTGGTTGCAGCAGTGACATTTTATTTCTTGGTTTTGCATTTGTTATCACAACCCTCTTTGTAGATATAGACAAAGAGCTTCACCAGCCCAGGTTCATAGAGAGCAACCTATGTAATCACACATGGCCCCTTGCTTGGCTTAATGCTTTGTGGTTGCCATTTTGCAAGTCTTGCTTTTATTTATTGTTTCTATGATACTAGGGATTGAACACAGGGCTTCCCCCATGGCAGGCACGCACTCTGCTACTGAGCTATATCACTAGCCTTTACTTTTTATCTTGAGAGAAAGTTTTGCTAAGTTGCCCAGGTTGGCCTCAAACTTAGGATCTTCCTGCCTCAGCCTGGAATGACAGGCGCAAACCACTGTGGTCATCCTTCTTTTAACAAGAAACCTTATGAATTATGTAGCCAGTTGTTCAGTTATTTTTTGTTTTTGTTTTTTTTCCCGGTACTGGAAATCAAACTCAGGACTTTGCTCTTGCCAGGCAGGCATGATATCACTGATCTACATCCCCAGCCTTGTCAGTTGTGGGTTTTACAAGTTAGCTAGATTTCTGGAAGGGGCCAGTGGAGAGCTAATTCCTAGTTAAGAATGCATTTTTCAAACCCAGAGCTGTATTTTTCCCCTCCCTGAGCTTATTTAACATCTAATTAACAGTGTTAAATTCCCAGAAAATTTTTCTTTTCATATGAGTTATATATCACATGCAGCAGGTGATTTCTCATATATGTTTCTCAAAACAGGGAGCAGGCTTAGTTTTTGCTGTTAGCTTCAAAAAAGCTTAATTTTCTCAAAAATTGAACTTTCCTGAGCAACATATATTCACACCAAGTCTCAATATTAGAATTTTTGCTTAGCTTTGTTTGGGGTTCTAACATTACAGATTGTGCCAGTTTTCCTAAATTTAAAAGCATGGTCAATTGATATGTCACCGCCTTAAAAAAAAATGAAAGACATTGACCATATTAAAAAAAGAAAAATGAAAACTAGTATAGAATCCTTTTTTAGTTTCCAACATTGCACACTGTATGCAATTAAACAAATGCATTGAACATTTGAAATTTCTTTGGAGTTCAAACTTGGCAGAACACATGGGCTGTTCACATAGGACCCTGGTTTGGTCATCTTTGTGATAAAAATGTTTTTAAATGTCAGATGTTTAAAATTACAATTAGTTTTTGTAGTCATTGAAAGTTTGATGCTCCCTGAATTTGGCCTGTAATTGATTTCACAAGTATCTGGCCTCTATTTTTTCCTTAACCAAGGGTGACTTTGGGTGACTTTGCCCCCCAAGAAACACTTGGAAATGTCTGGAGACATTTAGGGTTGCAAGAACCAGAGGGAGCGTATTATTGACATCTTCAGGTGCAGGCCGGGGATGCTGCTCACATCCTACAATGTACAGGACCATCCCCTACCACCAGAGATCATCTGTCAGGCCCAAAATGTCCAAAGTGCCAAAGCTGAGAAACACTGCTCTAAAAATCTGTGGCATCTGCAGCAAGGAAATGTGACAACTCTGAGCCACACCTCCAGTGTCAAAGCCAAGACAGTCCCCAAAGAACACACAATACCTGACTCATTTGAACAGTCATTTGGGAACTCCCCTTCTTTTTTACAGTGCTGCTGGGGATTGAACCCAGGGCCTTTACCCTGAGCTACATCCCCAGCCCTTTATTATCATTTTCATTTTGAGGCAGGGTCTAAGACTAAGTCACTAAGTTAGTCTCCTACTAAGTGAGCCTGAGTCACTAGGTTGCTCAGGCTGGGCACAAACTTGGAATTCTCTTGTCCCAGCCTCTCAGAGCCCCGAGATTACAGGAATTCACCAACCTGTTCAGCTAAGAACTTTCTTTTAATACACGGAGTTAGGGATTTGCCATCTTGACCTGGAGCCATTTCTCATTACAATGAATATTAAAATAATGACAGGAGTCCTCATCTGTTCCCACAGACTATGTTACTCAACACAGCTGAAATACTACACACTTCATAGAAAGCAGCATTTGACAACCAAAAGAGCTCACTTCCCATAGCACTAATTTGTCTCTTATCACCTCATTTCATGAAAAGGTACAGTGTTTACGTCATAACTCAGACTTTTCCATTCACCTTGAAGACATAATTACACAGTTTATAAGGCAGAGATTAGCAAATGGATGACGCATAAATCAAATCTGATTCTTTGTTTCAAAAAAGAAAAAAGCCAATATTTTAAATCATGTTTTATATTTTAAAAAATAAATATTTTTGGCTACTTTGGGGGGGGGGGCTCTGGCTACACTGGGCCAGAATTCCTGCAGGATTACTGGATAGGCATGGCCAATACCCACCCAGATTTGCAGGTCACCTGGCCCCAACTGGACCTCTCAGACCTTGTATATTACCTGTCCTCCTATCCCTGTAGATGGGAGATTTTATGATCTCAGTTTGAAGAAAAGGTTTTTTCATTGTTTTGTTGTCGTTGTTGTTGGTCTCTTTGTTTGGGAGTGGTGGTGATATAACCAAGAGCCTTAAACACTCTACCACGGAGGTACAGCGCCCAGGGCCCTGTACACATTTTTCTAATTGTTAAGCAACTATCTTACAAATGAGAGAGTAAGAAGAACAGCAACTTGTGTGCTGAATTGGTGTTATACAGGTAATTAATCAAAGATGAACTATAATAACGAAGGCTGGAGTCCTATACAGATGTGGGGCAGAAGCTAAGGGGTCCTCACAAGGTCACGGTGAAGGAAGAGCAGGAGGGATGGCAAACAACCTTCAAATCCTCACCACAAAGGGATGGTGGAACCCCCTCCAGCTGCTTCATCTACCAACAAGACACTTGTTTAAAGTTCATGGTATGGTGCACTGCAGTTAAAAATAAGGGAGTTGGCCATTTCTAAGAAATCAAGATTTCCCAAAACTACCATTTTGAAGGTCTTTAAAAAAAAAAAAAAAAAGGAAGAAAAAGAAAAGCAGATCCCAGTATGCTCTTGAGTTTTCCTCCCTGCCAGAGCTGAAATCTGTTACCAGATCCCCCTGCAGAGACGCCCTGTCTGTAACTGACTAAGCTCCAAGCAGGTAATTCACACTCATCTTTACAAACCATTAATCCTTCCCCTTCCTTCTGTGAAAGCAAACCTTTCTTTCAGAAGAGTTCTAAACGGGGGTGTGGGGGTGCTAGAGGAAAAACTCAGGCTCTCCCCTCGACTCGACTCGGTCGTCAGATTCAGGCCACAGAAAGCTGTGGCCCCCTCGTCACCTCCACGCACCAGTTTCCTCTAACCACCGTACAACCTTCAGCTTGCCGCTGCTGCCATTGTCTGCATAAGGACGACTCTGTTCTCGGTAGAAAGAAACAAGGTAAAGGACGTGCAGGGAAAGGTCCACGCGCATCTGGAGGCTGCCCACCGCCAGCAGCGCAGCGCGTAACTCACCTCCGCCCGGCGGTCCGTCCGCGGGAGGCGCGGGAAGGGGCGCGAAGGAGCCTGTGTTTTACGGCGCTTGGAGAGGGGCTGCGAGGAGAGAGGGCGGTGAGCAAGAGCTTCTTCCACCGCGGAAGCCAGCAACCCTGAACGGGGAGACTTTCATTCGGGGCTTAGACACTGAAACAAAACAAAACAAACAAGAAAGAAAGAAGAGGAGTCAAATATCTGGAAGGGGAGGAAAACACGCCCAAGAAGAGTCACCTGCTTTTCCTAACAGTCCCTGCAGCGCCAGGTCCCCAGCCCTGGCTCCGGGCCCAGGCTGCCGTCTAGGCGCGAGCCGGCTCTCACCCAAGCGCGCGCGGGCTTCGCAGGAGTAAAATGGGGGTAACGACGCCCCTTCACAGGGCTCGGGTCGGGATGAAATGAAGTTGAATAAAGTCTCTGGCCCCCGAGAAACGCCGGCGAGTGACTGTTCCCTCCCTGCCTCCCACGCCCGCAGCCAAGCCCTAGGATTGCCGAGCGCTCCCTCCGCGGACCAGCGGAGAAGAGGACAGAGAGGGGCTTCCAGGTGACGCGGCCGCCGGTGTCGTGTCCTCGCCCGGGACGCACGGAGCCGGCGAAGGGGAGAAGTCGAGGGAGGACGCCACGCTCCACGCCTGGCCCCGGGCTGCGTCCTCCTCCCGGAGGAGCCTTGCCCGGAGCACAGGAGCCCGGCCGGGAGCCGGCTCGCACTCCGACCTGCCCCGCCTCCCGCCGCGGGACAGCCAAGGCTGCCTACCTGGAGCTAGCGCGGTCCCGGCTCGGCGGGGGCTCCGGGCCTTCTCGGAAGGCTCCGTGCACTCAGCGCTCCGGGAGCTCGGGCAGCGCCTCCGCCTCTGTGCCTGCGCCACGCCCCCGGGACCCCCCCCCGCGCTCCTCCCCCGCGCCCGCCACGCCCACCGCGTCCCCACCCACCTGGCCCACCTGTTCGGGCTCCGAGAGAGGGATGAGCCCCGGGCTGAGGTCTGGCGCCCTCTGGTCCGCTGGCGGAGCTCGCAGAGGAAGGCTTCCACTTTCTTCCTCTGTAAGGCCTGGGTTCTAGGTCTCTGAATTTTGTCAGGACTAGATGCATAAGTGGGGTCTTCTAAAAAATGTTATGCTTCTTCCTCCCGAGAATAGTGCTGCTTGTCTGATTTTTAAAATGAAAATAGGTTTTATAAACAAGACAGAAATGTCAAACCCCCAATCCCTCCCCGCAGTATTGGGGATGGAACCTAGGGGTGCTTTGCCACTGCGCTACGTCACCAGTCTTTTTGTTTTCTTTTTCTTTTTTTAAGGCAGTGTCTCACTTACTTAGTTGCCCAGGCTGGCCTCTAGAACTTGAACTTGACTGCCTCAGTCTCCTGAGTAATGGGGATCCTCAGGAGTGCACTACTGTGCCCAGCTTCCAAGGTTGTTTATATATCATGTAAAGTGTAGAAGTGACCACGTTGGCTATGTTGTGTTCCAGCTTGCTTACTAAATTTAGCATTTACAATCCCTAGGTGGCTGCCTTATAGTGCAGTGGGAGAGCTGAAGCTCAGCATATGTCAGGCCCAGGACTCAATACCCAGGTCAGAAAAGAACAATCAACAACCAGAAAACCTCATCACATTCACATTTATATGTCACATGTAAAAATTAAGATCAATTAAATGATGGAACAACCCACAGCTGTATGAGAAGTGAATAACACCTCTCTTCCACCCTTACAGCACTTGGCTTTAAGTCAATTACAAAAGTTGAGACAGCTTTCTTTGTATAAAGAGAAATATTGTGTCTGTGTCATCCACTGGATTTTTAGCTCCTGGAAAGCAGCACCTGGAATGACACCTCGTGTCATTTATCAACTCATCTTCATGTCAATACACAATCCTTCATGTACTGGAGAACCTAAAGAAGCTATGTGCATAGCCGCGTGCCTACCCATGGTGTCCCGCTGGAGCTTAGGTAAGGCTGAGAGCTTGTGAATGAGGATGTCACTGTAACCAGTGTGCTTTGCTTGGTGTCCACCATCCCAACAGGAGGTCGTTCGCAAGGGAGAATGCCGTGAGGCCGGAGAACCCCAATGGAATGAAGGGAAAAACAGAGTCTCTGAGGGTCACTCTCTTGAACTTTAGACTTGAAGAAATTAGATGCTCTTGTGAGTCCCTCCTCAGACCTCACACAAGGACAACGAAACAGAAGCCAGCAGTGCCCCTAAAGGAAGCATAAATTAGCCATACCGCATTGATCTGTTAACCAGGTCCTTTCAGTTAACCCCTGCCCTTTTCTATGCTTTGCAGTTCTGCAGTTCTGCAAAGATCACATTGGACCCCGTTCCCACTCTGCCGCTGCATTTTCACCCCATGCCAGAACGTCCCTGGATAAGGCAGTGTCACCAGGTCATCAGCAGTGACGATGGCGTAGGTGTTAATAATATTAGTGATAATATTAGAGCATCCAGCTTTGATTCTATGTAGGAAAGTAATTTTCTTATAATATGTTCTGTGTAAGATCTAAAACAAGGGGAATAGAAGAGCACTTTTTAATCTTTGGTTTATATTTTTATCATGGAAACAAAAGTATGAACTGAAAATATCTTCTGCAAAATGCACTTAATTTGCATTTTGATCCAAAGTAGAAATAAGAAACTGCCATTTGTTTTCACTTATCCATAACTTACATGAACATATTTACCAAAGAACAAAATGAAAATGAAATGAAATGAAATTTTTTCATTTCCTTAAGTAAAGCTAGGTAAAAACAAGTATGCTGTAAAATCTTCACAATGCCTTATGAAATTAAGTTGATAAATTTTAGTTGTAGCCTGTGACTTTTTACTAGAAAAAACTGTTTCTTCCATTTTCACTTGACTGGTTTTTTTCTTCCTGGGCTTACATCAAATGTATTTTGAGTGTGTTTCAAATAAGTTTATAAAATGTTTACAAGGACATGCTTTTTTGTTGCTGTTGTTGTGACAGTGGGGTGGAACCCAGGGCCTCACTCATGCCAGGGAAGTGCTCTACCACTCTGCTACATCCCCAGCCCCTAACAATGCACTTTGGACTCTCAGAAAACGTAGTTCAAATTGATTACTGGTACAATATCTAGAACTTTAAATATATGTTGGGAAAGCAATGCTAATTCTGGTGCTTAACAAAATTTGTATCATATTATATGCTTCATTTACATTATGAACATGAATGGACCTATTTAGCTTGAATGAATATTATTTTGATAGGAAAAAATAGTTCCCAAACCCAAGCAATGAAGTTATAGATTAACTTGTACAATATGTCTTGTCTGTTGGCTACCACCTGCATGCCATAAAAGTAATTCTTTCTTAAATTATGGCAATACTATATACCTATAATTTTGTACAAGTGGCTCAGAAGACCTTTCTCAATGGTTTAGGGTTCTGTAAGTCAGGGCCCAGTGAGAAAAAAGACATGGCAGTAATTATTCTTACAGGGAATTTAAGGAATTGCTGAAGCAGGTCATGGAGGATTGGAAAGGCAACCAGAGAAGCAGCTGCCACTGAGCTAGGGAGCCTCAGAGTAGGGAGGCAAACCCTAGGGAGACACAGACTCCCCGAGGAGAGGGTGGTCCCTGGCTGGTGCCACTGTTTCTAAAGGTAAAACTTGAGGGTGGATTAAACACTAGAAAGGGGAGCCAACTGCTACAGTCAGGAAGAGACCTTGCTGTGTAAAGCTACAGGAAGGCCAAGCAAATGTGAAGGAGCGAGGCCCTGCTCCTGCTGCTAGCCTCCTGCTCTCCTCCAGCACCTTCCTATTGGCAAAACCTTAGAGGAAACATAGTTGGCTGAATCCTAGCCCCAGGTAGAAGAGCATAGTATGGAAGGGTAATCTTCAAGACCAGTCATAATAACCAGCCTGAAAAGCAAACACAATTACAAACACCAACTGTCCTAATAGTAAAGATGTCTTTAAATTTGGGAGGTCTGATTTTTTTTTTAAGTTCTTTATAGATTCTAGACAGTAGACCTTTGACTGAGGGACAGCTGGTGAAGATTTTTTCCACATTGTAAAGACCCAATCCAAAAATGCGCATCTGAAATGAACAGACATTTCTCAGACAAAGAAGTAGAAATAGCAAATAAACACATGAAAAAATGTTCAACATCACTGGTCATTCGTGAGATGCAAATGAAAACAATGCTGAGATTCCACCTCACCCCAGAAAGAATGGCTGCTATCATGAAATCAACCAATAACAAATGCTGGTGGGGCTGTGGGGAAAGAGGAACCCTGCTCCACTGCTGGTGGGAGTGTAGACTGGTGCAACCACTGTGGAAATCAGTGTGGAGATACCTCAAAGAACTAGGGCTGGAAGTCCCATTTGACACAGCTATTCCCCTGCTGGATATCTTCTCCAAAGGATTAAAAGATTCATACCACAGTGATATATGTGTGCCCATGTTCATAGCAGCACAGTTTGTAAAAGCTAAAACTTGGAAGCAGCCCAAATGCCCATCAACTGGAGACTGGATAAAGAAAACGGGTTTTTTAAAAAAATAAAATGGAGTACTACTCAGCCATAAAAAATGAGACATTAGAGACATTTATAGCTAAATGAATGCACATTGAGGTGGTACTTTTAAGTGAAATAAATAGGACATACATGTGTAAATACCAAATAGTTTCTCTAGTGTGAGAAACTGAAAGTGTAAATAAGGACTAAAAGGTATAATAGATAATGTGAAATAGGAAGAAAAGGGGCAAAGGGGAAGGAAGTGGGAGGGTAGGGGAAAGGAAAGAAGGGAATGGGATTAATATGAGAAAATGGAAAAATGGAAACAATGTCTTTGTAAATAGGCAGGGATGGAGGGGTTGAAGGGAGGGCAGGGGAATGGGGAAAAATAAGAACCAAGAGAGACTATGTAAAGGTGCAAATTTCCAATGATGAATGTCATTATATTATATACCTAAAATGTACCAATAAAATAATATTTTAAAAAAAAGATGTAGGGAATGCCTGATACAGACTTGTTATCGTAATGACACATTATGAATAACTTTTTCTGATCACAGTAGAACTGTAGTTATAAGCACTTCAAATAAGGGAATGATACTCGACTTGACCCCACCTTTGTAATTCTGGAAAACAGTGAAGATTAAAGAGGTCCCTTCCGCACTTTATTTTACAGGAAACCCTAACTACATAGAACCACCTTTCCTGACATAATTTAGATAAAACCCATGGATAACTCTTGTTTACTGATGACAAGCTCATGAAACAGACCCTCCTGCTTCTTATTTTCAGCCTATAAATGATTACCTGATCCCTTTGTTCCCAGGGACCTATCTGGCCTTTATAGGGCTTTCCTTGGCCAACCTTTGGTCAGCTTTTTAATCCTTCTCCAATGCTTTTGGCTTCCAATCCATTTGAGGCCTAAAGGAGTACTGAGATGCCACTCCCCAGAAGTCCCTTCCCATCTGACCACAAGGAAAACCTTTCCTGATCATTATCCAGGCATGCCACCTGTTCATCCCACTCCCCGGTACTCATGCAGTATAACAATATTTACTCATTCTTTAAAACATTATTTACTTCCTCCTACCCTCTCCCCCCAAAATCTTACAGTTGAAACATTCTTCCTATTAGAATCCACTCCCTTCCCTGTGTTGTAGGAATCCTTTGGAGTAAAGTCTCTCCTTGCCTAGGTGCAGGCCTGGTTTTGATTTGACAGTTTTTTTGTGCTATGATTTAGCTCAAGATGGGACCTTCCCACTGCCACTGCCAAACTGCCCCATGGACCTCCCGACCCCCACTCGAGAGAAAGCACTGTGGTCAGCAATTGGAGGGTCCTTCTTTGTTCTTAGTTCTTGGACCAGTGCTCTGGATATCTTTTGTATTAAACATACTAAGGAGTTAAATTGCTTCTTTGGGCAGAGATTCTTTGGCTCTCCTGTGAGTTTGTTGTTGATATTGTTGTATTTTGAATTTTTGCTTTTTACTTAGCTCCCTGGGGATTATGGAAAGGAATTCATTAAGTGGTACTTTTTCACAGTTCCTCTTCAGTTTTTTTTCTTTTTTAACTATCTTTTAATCCAAGGGGTAACTCAGGCACCCCCCCCTTGTCCTAATTTAGTTTAATATCTTCAAAATTGGTAGAAATTAGCAGAGTGCAGTAGGACTTGCCTATAATCTCAACTACTCAGGAGGTGGAGGTGGAAGGTTCATGAATTTCGTGACAGCCTGGGTCACAGGGAGACCTTGTCTCAATAAATAAATTTTTAAAAAATCACAAGTGGTAGAAATTTATTAACAGCCATTTCAAAGTCCTCTTTAAAACTTGGGATATCCCCACACTGGCTTATAATGATCTCTCCCTTCCTTCATTCCCTTTCTCTTTCTCTTTCTTTCCCACCTACCTTCTCTTCATCTGCCTTGAATTCTTCCATCTGTTCTGCTTCACTCTGCCTCCTCCATGGCTTTAGTTACCCTGCCAGACCTTTCCTGTCCTACTGTAGCTTCTAAACTTGAGGTCACTCAAGAGTTGGCCCCTACTCACCTTAGTCTGAGTTTTGATCACCTGCTCTCCACCCCACTCTACACCCCATTGGTGAAAGACGTATAGATGGCCAAGAAGTATAGATGGGTATCGTGTGATACCCAATACTAGACAGATTAAGTATTGGGGACATCTAGTAGGAGCACGAAAACTCATGCGTGGACCACTGGGGCCCTGTGAGGATCAAACCTATCAAGCCCACACATGAATTTTCAGGTCTTACAATAAGACACCCTGGCCTAACACTGGCTTTTGAGAGGCTCAGGGACCCCAACAACTACTTAAAGCTGCAAAATGTAACTGAAAGCAGGCTGGACATTTATCCACTCAGGTGGGTTCTGGAGACACACATAGGACACTTGGATTCATTCTTCAGCTTCAGTGAGACTATGCATCAGAGGAAAATCATCAGGGCCTTCTCCATGAAGATTTGTGGAGATATCTAACCTTCACCTTGAGCAAGTTACTACAGCCAGGAACTCAATCCCAGTAAAAATGTAAAAGTGGGAAAAGAGTAAGAGCTGGATCTTTTATATGAAGCTCATTTCATCGAATTGATTTTAAAAGTTGAAGTTATGAGTTCTATTTGTGTCTGTCTTTATGCTTCTGTATGTGTTTATAGATCTACGTGTATATATGTCGGGTTATCCTACCTCTAAAATGTTACCAAGTTAGATAACAAAATCTTGTAAAAGTCCTCAATTCTAATTGGTTTAGGGAAAAATAAATGTTTATATAAAGTAAATATTTCTAAAGCTAGAGATTAAGGAAGTCAAACTTTTCATATTTTCAA